>NC_030852.1:12924383-12984846 GCF_000208745.1 Theobroma cacao
ACAGTAGGTTACTATCACCAATACTGGGTGTATTTATGGGCCACTTGTCATTGTAATTATTATTGTACATTATAACTTTGTAAATTATTGTATGTATGAATTTATTTTATTCTCACGCTACAAAAATTATTTATGTATAGTTCTATAAAAATTGTTTTATAAGAAAATGAAATATATTATCAAATATTTTTATTTAGTTTAATTAGCCAACTTTTCACTCTAAATGAATGATTTAGATTACAAAAATTTATTTTTAATCGGCAGTGGATATTTTTCTACCATACGTTGTATCTTTATCAGGTTTCGAAATTTTTTGGTAAAAATGACCAAAATACCCCTATGTGGCGAAAATTTTATTTTGATTGTTTTCGATCTAAAATAGTTTATATTTTTTTAAAACTCGATATTTAACAACGATTGCTCACAAGAAAGGCAAGAAACTGATTCTTTAGCCTTGCGGGGTTCCGATTGGCATTCCGGATAATGAGTGTCAATCGGGACGTCACGGCGGTTGTCATGGGCCCGAGGGAGGTTTCGGGTCGTGACAATTTAAATGTTTAATTTTCAAAAAAAAAATTATTTATTTGACTTAATTAACTTATTACATTAAATCTCACACATTTACGTCAATATTTTGACAATATTGCTCCACCTTTATAATTTTTTACATTAATTCTTACTACTTTACGTCAAGGTTTTTCAACTACTAATTTGCACAATATTATTTTTATCCTTACTATTATTCATTTATAAATTAAAATTTATAAACTGTTAAATACTTAAAACTCGACAATAAAAATTTAAATATTTAATTTTCAAATAAAATATGTTTATTTGACATAATTTATTTGTTACATCAAATCTCACATATTTACATCAATATTTTGCCAATATTTATTTCACCTTATAAATGCTTGATTTTTAAAAATTTCATCTTATAAATAGGATTGCCATTATTGTCATTATTATAAATGCATAATAATAAAAATAAAAACACATGAAATTTAAATTAGACATTTAAAAACCTTGCCATAAAACAGTAAAAATTAACGTAAAAAATTATGAAAGTGGAACAAGTATTATCAAAATATTAACATAAATATATGAAATTTAATGTTATAAGTCAATTAAGTCTAAAAAACATAATTTTTTTGAAAATTAAACATTTAAATTCATATTCTCTAGTTTAAAGTATTTGACAATTTATAAATTTTAATTTATAAATGAATAATAGAAGAATAAAAATAATTATAGTGTACTCTTCAAAAAAATAATTATAGTAAAAATTAGCAGTTGAAAAACTTTTTTTTTTTTAAAAAAGTATGCAACTTTAGCCAAAATAAATTAACTTTGGCCTTATTATTTACAACAGCATAAAGAAATACAAAAAAATAAAAAACCCTAACAAGCATCAAACTTGGATTTGGGGATATCTAAGTGCTTCAAATCAATTCGGATCATACCAAAATACCATCTTAAAATGCTTTCATTGATTAATTTCCAGCAACAGCTACTCTCCGAATTAATTTTGTTGCCCAAAACCATTCACTCATGCCAAACAGTCCCATACTCTTATCAAATTAAAATATCCAAACCATGACATTAAGTCACAAAGCTGTCCAAAATTTAAGACATTGCTCTACTCAAAAACTGCCAACTTCACAAACACTCTTAAGTCTCACACATATCGACAGTCTTTATGTCACGACCAAAATCCGAGGATTCATGACCTGTGCACGAGCCCAACAAGCGAACTTGTGAGACCCATGCAAGCCTTAAAGATCAAAACCAAACACACATAGCCAAGGGATTCCATATCCAAATATTCATAAATAAAATTTATGTTTAAATATATATAACATCATCCTTGGCACATACTTCATACAATATTCATAAGGCCATATATTGGCCATGCAAGGTGGGTTCGTACATAACAACCCTTACACAAGTTCATAT
Organism: Theobroma cacao; assembly: GCF_000208745.1. Classification (NCBI taxonomy): domain Eukaryota; kingdom Viridiplantae; phylum Streptophyta; class Magnoliopsida; order Malvales; family Malvaceae; genus Theobroma; species Theobroma cacao. The sequence goes on from NC_030852.1 coordinate 12,926,340, forward strand.
GGCATAATGTCACAAACTACGCTCCAGCGCTTAAGTATGAGATAATCCATACAACGCTTAAGTGGACGCTTCCACGCAAGCCAACCAATAACTCGTCTAGATCCAAAAAAACATCAACAATAGCCACAAATTAAATTAAGGCAACGTACATTGAAATAATAGAGCATATTGAATGCTATACACGCAAACACTAGAGCCATATAACAAAAATGTTTTATTAATATGAAAATGAGTACAAAGGGACCAAGACACGCCATCGTCAAGCTTAGGGGCAACTTTAGATGGTTCACTACATACATACCTTTACTAGTGAACCAGTCCAACAATCCGCCAACTGCTCACCCCTTATAAAGAGTTTACAAGATTTTATAAGTATTCTACAAATAACCATTACAATGCTTGAAATGAGGATATTTCTTTCCTAAAAGGTCTTTCCCCTTAAAGACTTAACAAGTATTTTTAGAAATGTCACTACAAGTCATTACAATGTTTGAAATGGGGACATTTCTCTTACAAGTACAAAGGCTCAATCTCCTAAACAACTTTATCTTGTCATAGTCCGATACGAGGTTGGCTCATGACATCCTTCCCCACTCAATCTATCAACGTCCTTGTTGACTAGTTGGCTTGGAATTCTTCAATTTTCTGCTAGAAGGTGCGGAGATCAGCTTTCTTCTCTCAAGTGATCTTATCTGGTCTCAAACCTTCCCATCTCACTAGGCACTCTTGTGTCAGCCGTCGTTTGATTATTGTCATCCTTTCTGCCAAAATCTCCTCCACTTTGCGTTGTGAAAGTGGCTTAGTGCTGATGGCGGCTCTTGTGGCTCGACGTTTGCTTGCATTTACAGGATCTACATGAAATGGCTTTAGGTTTCTAACGTGAAACATGGGGTGTACCTTTATTCACTTGGGTGGACCAATCGTGTAAGAAGTTTTCCCCACCTTGGTTATAACCGATACTGGACCTTCATACTTTCGTACTAGTTTTCGATCTCTGTTCCTTAGGAATTGAAATTGTTTAGGTACCAACTTCACCAGCACCAAGTCTCCCACCTTAAAGTGTTACTCCCTTCGACCTTTATTTGCCCATTTCTTCATGCAGTTGGAGGCTTTCTCTAAAAAGGCTTTGGCAATTTTAGTGTTTTATCTCCATTCCTTAGCAAAGTTAAATGCTCAAGGACTCTTCTCGTTATATGATTCCACTGAGGTATAGGGAAGTTTAGGTTGTTGTCCGGTGACAAGCTCGAAAGGGGTTCTATTAGTGGTTGAGCTCTTTTGTGAATTAAAACATAGTTGAGCTACATCTAGTAGGTTGGGCCAATTCTTCTAGTTCGCCTGTACAAAGTGTCTTAAGTATTTTTCTAACAACCCATTGAAGCGTTCTGTCAAACCATCTGTTTACGATTGATAACTCAATAGCTTGAAAAGCTCTTTCTAGAAAAAGTTTATAAACCTTGGATCTCTATTGCTAATAATGCTCTTAGGAACACCCCAATATTTTACCACATGTTTAAAAATCATACGAGCCATTCTTTCTGCAAAGCCAAATTTCTACATTGGAATGAACATTGCGTACTTGGAGAAATGGTTTCCACTACCAAGATCGCTGTCATATCTCCCACTTTAGGAAGTCCTATAATAAAGTCCAGAGAAATACTTTCCCACGGTTTGGTCGACATTAGTAGAGGTTCAAGCATTTTCGTAAATCTCTACCTGTCTACCTTATCCTACTAGTAAATGAGGTACATCTTCGTATAATCCACACATCCTGTTGCATATGAGGCTAATAATAACCCTGTTTCAATAGTGCAATGGTCTGCTGCCAACTTGGATGCCCTACCCAAAGAGTGTCGTGACATTCCCGCATTAATTTCTACCTAAGCTCTCTCATTCTTGGAGCAAATATACGTGGTCCTTTCATTATTAGGAGTCCGTTTTCCACCAAAAAGTATTTTAACTATCCACTCTCCACCAACTTCATAATGACTATTGATTGGGGATCTCGATGCAAGTTTTTCTCAATAAGATTATAGATATTTGTCATCATTTTGTTGGCTGTCATTAGTACGATCACCCTTAGAGCTGTGAATTCGGCCTTTCTACTGAGGGCGTCTGCCACATAGTTCGCCTTTCCAACGTTATGCTCGAAAGAGAAATTAAACTCGGCTAGCAACTTTTGCCATCTTCCCTATTTGGTTGTAAGTTTTGGCTGTGTGAGAAAGTGACTCATGGTTGTGTTGTCGGTCTTAACCATGAATTGTTATCCTAGCAAGTAATGTCACCAGGCTTGTAAATAGTGAATCATTGTTAGTCGTTCTATCTCCTATACTATGTATCTCTTCTCAACTTCATTCAACTTTTGAATTTCAAATGCAATCGGGTGTCTTTCTTGTAACAACACTTTTCCAAAGGAACAGTCTTATGCATCCGTTTGTACCTCAAAAGGCTTTGCAATATCAGGAAGTGATAAAACAAGATTCGTCATCAATGTGCCTTTGAAGCCTTTGAAGGCTTCTTGGCATTTTGATGTCTAACTCCACTTCTATCCTTTTTTTAGTAATTTTGTCAATGCTACTATCTTTCTTGAATATCCTTCCACAAATCTTTGATAATAATTGGCTAGCCCTAAGAACGAATGAAGCTCAATTGTATTATTAAGGGTGGCTCATTCTTTGATAGCCCTTACCTTCTGCAAATCCATCTAAATGTGCCCTTGTTCAATTATGTGGCCAAGGAACTAAATTTGGGTTTGCACAAATGCATATTTCTCCCTTTTCACATATAACTAGTTGTTGTGTAGCCTTTGGAAGACTTGCCGTAAGTGCTGTTTATGCTCCTCTAAGGTTGAGTTGTATACCACGATATCATCCAAGTAGATTACCATGAGCTTGTCCAAATAATCATGGAACACTTGATTCATCAATGTGCAAAAGGTAGTAGGAGCATTGGTTAGTCTAGAAGGCATAACAAAAAATTCAAATGCGTCATACCACATTACGTAGGTGGTTTTCAGTTCATCTCCCTCAATCACCCTTACTTGATGGTAACCCAATTTCAAATCTAATTTGAAGAAGTACTTTGCACAACTCAGTTGGTCAAAGAGATCTGCTATAAAAGGGATAGGATATTTATTCTTAACTGTGACTTTGTAACACCCCTGATTTTTTTGATATGGCCTAAATGTGGTATTAGTTGAGTGATTTGATGAGTAAACTTGAAAACTTAACTTATATGCTTTGTGAAGCATGCATACGAGCTATTATGGTCTATGGAGGAAGACTTTGAATATTAGAGTACATTGAGCATTCACGATGAATTGAGGTGAGAATGATGATTGTGGCATTTAGAACACAATATCTTGAGACTTAGCCAAAATTTTGGGGAATGTGTGATAAATCTTGAATTTTAAAGTTTATATTGAGAGTTGATTGTTTGTTTAACTAGATTAATGAGGATTATATGTTGAGATAGTCATTTTGAAGTATGATTTAAAAGGTAAATGATTTTAGGATGTTAAGTTCAGATTTTTGGAAGTTTGAGTACTAAAAAGGTGCAATTTGGGCAAGATGTATTGATACATTCTTAGAAAGATGAACATGTATCAATACATTGTCCTAATGTATAAATACATTTGAAGCAACGGGCACTCAAGAGCATTCTACCCGAAGTGTATCGGTATATTGCTCAAATGTATCGATACATCAACGAAGAAAGGTAAAAACAAAAAAGGGTCAAAGGGCATTTCACCCCATCTCTCTTTCAGCTTTTTCTCTCATTCTCTCCCTACCCTCTTCAAACCCTAAGCCCCCAAATGCCATTTAGAGGCCATTTGAGCTTGATCCAAGCTTGGGAAACGATCCGAAGGTAAGATTACACATTTTTACTGATTGATTTTCGATTTAATTGGTTAATAACCTCGAATCCAAATATTTGTAGATTTGGTTAGATTTTTCCCCTTGAGTTTATTGGAGACTTGGAGCCTAGATTTGGGCAAACCAACTTCTAAGGTAAAGATTTAGCTTATTTGTTGGAGGATTAAGCATATATATTGAAATTGGGTATTTTTAAAAAGTTAGGATATTTTCAAAAGCTAAGAAATAATTATAATTTTGATGTTTTGATGTGTCTAAAGGGAGAATGGAGGCTATTGATGCATTTTTAAGCTGGAGAATGGTTGGAGACTAAGGTTGAGCTTGATTGCAGTGTGCCTCTTATTGTCAAGGTGAATAGGATTTAATTAAACGCATGTGATGCATTTCGCATAATGTATGCACTAGCATGGTACTAGGATAAAATATGCATGCCTAGACTGATGAACCTAGGCTAGCAAACCATATATGTGTGTACAAGATGTGCCTAGAAGAATGCCTAAGCTAGAGAATTGATGTGTATGTAAATGTCTATATATGCATATATGTATGTTTGCCTAGAGGTATGTGGCTAACTAGTGAACAATTATGATTGTGTGCCTAGATGAGGATGCCTAGGCTCAATAGTCATCTGAGATAAAAAATTATGTTTAAGTGATTTGTGGTGAGCCACAAGTTGGCATTATGTTGGAACCCATGGTATATAAGACCTAGAGCAAGAGGCTTACCCATGGTGTGATATGAATTATGAATTAAGGATTGTGCCAAATTGTGATGAATGGATTGCCTGATTAGGTATATGGGCACGATATGTATTTGGGTTAATGGCACAGCTATTGAGTGATATTGACAGGATTTATGTGTGAATGCCCATGTATTTGTGGTTGATTTGAAGATAAATATACAGTTGTTAAGCCATGATTGATTGGATTGAATACGATGAATGCCCATGTGTGGTTAAAGGCATGAGGGCCCTAGGGATCTATTATGTTTCGTTTAATGATGCCTTAAAGATTTGAAGGCAATTAGAATTATATCGAGCTGAGCGATGATTGAAGCTCGATGAATTTGAATGTGATTTAATGTGGACATATGGAATGTCATAGGCACGATGACTAGATTTGTGGATTTATGCTCTGTCCGAGGGATGAATTTCGGATGTTGATTTGATTTGAGGTTGAGTGGAGTCCCACGCTTGTAGTGCTTTGATGCTTTTCGTTGAGATTACTCCAAGTGATGCTGACGTTGGGAGATTACTCTGGTCAATGATATGATTCTTTGCTAGCTGCTTCAGCGTAGTGCATGGTCTATTCTCGATCAGTTGCTTTGGCACGTGCGTGATTTGTTTTTCCGCTCAACGATTTTACCTTGCATGTAATTTGTTTCTCTGCCGATTGGCTATCATATGTGATTTGATGATGTCCAGGGCAGGACCATTCACTAGATTTCGTTTGACTACAACGATATGCATCGAGTATGGCATGATTTGATTTGAATATGAAATTATGTTGACTGATTGTGGATGATATTTAAGGAAAAGCTTAGAGATAAGCAAATGATATGTAAATGAGATTTGAGATTGGGCTCAACAACTAAAGTGTGCTTATGAAGCCTAGTTTGATGGTAATGGCTTTAAGGGTAAGCCTTGATTTGATATGATTTGATGTAAGGACACGAAACTTGTGAATTGTGATTATAATACGCCGTTAAAATGTAATCCGACAAGATTTAATATGATGAGTTATGTATGTAGGATATTAGGATGATCTTTGCACCTTTTGAATTGGAGATGTTTGAATATGAATATATTATGGTTAGATAGGCCTAGATATTATATATATATATATATATATATATATATATGAAATATTATGCTATGATAGCATTCTTTCGCTGTGATAGCATTCCTTCACTAAGTATTAAATGACTTACCCCTCTATTGTACCATGTGTAGACAAGAGAAGCTATGGGGTTTTGTGGCAAGTGTCATATATTTGACAGACATGTAATTAGCATCCGGTAGGTCTCCTCCCTAACATGTCACTCCACTAAGTCTGTGTGGACCTTCTGCCTTTAAATCTGATTTGATGTAAACATGTTAGGCGCGATGTACCATCTGAATTGTATAAGGGTTGTTATGTATGAACCCAAGGCTAATGTATGGTCTTTGAGCATTTGTATGGACTGTGAGCCAAGGTTAATGTAATATATTTGAATATGTCATGAGTATTTGATTATAAATCCCTTAGCAATTGTGTTATGTGATTTCAGACTTTGAGGCTTGCTCGGGTCTAGTGGGCTTGCTTGCTGAGCTCATGGGCTGGTCACAAACTCTCAAATTTGGGTTGTGACAGACTTTGCTCAAAGCTTGATAATCCATGCACAATCGTAAACTCCCATCTTGCTTCTTTTGAAAGAGTATTGAGGCCCCAAAAGGTGCATTTGATGGTCGGATAAATTCGACTTGAATTAGCTTGTCTAATTGTTTCCTTAGCTTTGTTAACTCTAAGAGAGCCATCTTGTATGGCCCTTTTACAAGCGGCTTGACTCTTACGAGTAATTCTATCTTGTGATCGACAGCTCGTCGATGTGGTAGGACACTAGGTAGTTGTTTTGGCATCATATTTAGAAATTTTTCCAAAACTAGTTTCTCTTATTCGAGTATTGGATTTGTGTTATCTTCGCCTTTGTAGATAGGCATGGCCCTTTCTTGATCCCCTTCTTAAACTATATAGTGGATATAATCCTTTTCCCAATATTGGGTAGAATTATAATCGGTACCACGCATGGTTGTTCTCCAAAAAATATTAGACAACTTGCAGTACGGAAAAGGATGGCTTGTGCTTTTGTCATAAAATCTAAGCCCAAAACAAAATCAAAGTCATCTATAGTGGCTACCATCATGCTCACCTTCCTTTCCCAGGAGCTAATCTTAAATTTCACATCTTTAGAGTTCCCTATAATAGTTGAAGCTAGCGAGTTAATTGCCTTCATCTGCCCAAAGTCTTTCTCAACTTTACGACCGCATATCTTTGCCTTTTTCAAGGTTATGAATGTGTCTAAGGCCCCTATGTCGAGCATGGCTTTAGGTTTTTTCTCATTCAACAACACTTTTACATATAGTAGACCTTGTTGGGGCTATTTCTCCATCTTTTCTAAATGCGCTTGTAAAGTGCCGGGAAAATGAATGAAACCCATTCATGCTGGCTCTTCCTTGGCTTCTTCGACTGTGGTGTGGGGTGGTGATTTCTCAACATTAGCTGTGCATATCGCATTGAAAGTTGCTCAATAAGGACAATCAATTATTCGATGTGGTTATTTGCATAAAAAACAAGATATCGGAGGTCATGGTTTGAAGTTCCATAATTTGTTTATTCTTGGTTAAGGTGAGTCTCTAGCAAGTGGTCTCTTATTGCCTCCCCTACTCGAGGGTCTGCTAAATCTCAAAAAATTTTCCCCACTATTTGAGCTAGAGCTACTAGTCATGAATGAAGGGTTCTTCCTTTTGTTGGAGTTTTCACTATAATTAATAAGGCACTCGGCAGCTGCCATTGCCGAAGTCACATCCTGTACCTTCTGTCGTTATAACTCCGTCCTCGCCCATGGTTTCAGACCCTCAAGGAAATAGAACAGTCTATCGTTTTTAGTCATATCCCTAGTATCTAGCATCAGAGTAAAGAAGTTCCTCACGAACTCCTGCACTATCTCATTTGTGACAACTCTCGCAACTTCTGTCACACCATATACTCAACATTCTTAGGGAAAAATTGATTCTTCAGTTCTTGCTTGAGGTCTACCCAAGTGTAAATGCAGCAGCATTCACTATCAATGAATTTGAAAAGCTACCATAACTTCATGTCCCCAACAAGATACATTGAAGCCATCACCACTTTGTCCTCTTCCAACTTTGTGCACACAGCTCAGAAATACTAGTCCATATCAAAAAGGAAGTTCTCCAACTCTTTAGCATCTCTGGTCCCTTCTTATCGCTTGGGTTCCAGCACTTTGGCCCTTTTACCTCGATCTCTTGAGTTTGCATTGGCATTACTTACAACAATAACCAAAAGATTTCCCAGAGCTTTCAATTCTCTAATCTCGCCTTGGAAAGTGCTCAATGCATCCTTGGTCTCATCACTTAGGGTATTAATAATCTCGAACAGTTATAACTGGACTGTCTCAATTTCATTTATTCACTCACGCGGGACCATTTGGGCTTTTACTACGACCACCACGACCTTTAGCTCATCAATCCTTTGATGGTCTTTTAGTGAACTCTGTGTGGTCACCAAGTTTACTCTTTTAGCTCAATACGTCTTACCTATGCTCTAATACCAACTGTCATGGACTACGCTCTTTCGCTTAAGTATGCGATAGTCCATGCGGTGCTTGAGTGGACGCTTCCACCCAAGCCAACCAATAACTCATCTAGATCTGAACAAACATCAACAATAGCCACAAATTAGATTAAGGCAACGCACATCGAAATAATAAGGCATACAAAATGACATACATGCAACCACTGGAGCCATATCGATACAAGGTTGGCTCATGACACGCAGCATGCCTACATTCACAACAAACTAAGCGCAGAGAAAAAGCTTGTGATTGACTCAATGGAGTGAACACGGAGGGTGACCTATCGGATGCCAAAATCGGTTTCTCACTAGACAACCTTTGCCACACAACTTTGTGGCTGATTTATCTGCACATGGTACACAAATGGGTGAGTCATCTAATACTTAGTGAATGGTGCAAATAAACAAAATCATATATACATTAAGCACATTTATAAAATATATGCACCATCCATGCATCTAGATATTCTAACAAACATCTCCAAATATAAAGCATATTATTATCCTTACAACTTCCAATATAAAGGCATATCCTCATCCTCTATGTCTCCCAATATCATCATGCAGGTCATTGGGCTTACCCTAGAAGCCATTCAAAGTCATTCAAATCATTCTCCATGGCATTGTTGTCGATTTTGCACACGCAAGTATATGTATCGAACAAGTAACATAGTTGTAACGACCCTCTCCTTGGTCGCTATTGGCATCCGAGACTTCCGAGGAATTTTCGCTAAGTCTTGAACAAGCCTCATTCAAGACTTCCACTAAATTCATTAAATACATATAATCAGGAGCGTAAGAAATTATTAATAACTAAATTACTATATACTCCATTCAAAATAATAACAATTCACGTTTATAAGTTAACAACATTTTTCAACATCTAGCAAATTTCATTCTAACACAACCCTAAACAGTGGAGCGACTCCGAGCAGGATTAGGAGATACCTTTACCTACTTTACGGTGGTCCGTATGCACCGATGGTTACACGTTAAACTGATCTCTATCTGTAAAAAGGGAAAATAAGAGGGGTGTGAGTCTCATAGACTCAGTGATCATCATCGACCCCGTGAGCAGGCGAAGAGGGAAAACAAACATAAAGGTGGAATGTTTATAAACTCAAGAGTAAGCGTAGAAAATACATTCCATAAAACTGATAGGTTTTGTTTTTATACCTTGCAATTCTCAAAAATAATAATTCCCAAGTAAACATGTATGAAAACACTTGTATTTAGGATGCTAGAAAATCTTTCAACCCCGACAATCAGTCAATATTAAATTCAATGACAAGTGAAAAATGAAGAGTCTCAAATATAAAAAGGTGAAATAATTGATCACCAATGAATATGTAAATTTCACTTGTCATTAAATAAAAATTTTCAAGTGTTAATGCCATGCATAGTGAAATAAAAATCCACAAGTCAGCATTATCTTCGGGTAGGTTTAGTATAGCCTTTAGGCTTACTCCCTCAGACATCATCACCTACTCGTGGGAACTGCCCACGCCACCATATATAAATCGAGGCTCCAGGTCCCCCTTTTACCTACTAGTGGGAACTGCCCACGCCACTATATATAAATTGGGGCTTCAGGTCTCCCTTTTTACCTACTCGTGGGAACTACCCATGCCACCATACATAAATCGGGGCTTTAAGTGCCCCTTTACCTACTAGTGGGAACTACCCACGCCACCATACATAAATCGGGGCTTCAAGTCCCCTTTTACCTACTCGTGGGAATTACCCACGCCACTATATATAAATCGGGGCTTCAGGTCTCCCTTTTTAAATCAAATATCAATAATCGACAATTATAACTTTATGCACAAAGACCACACTTGACCTGGTGTGATATCAAGTCCTACCCAGCATATCTCAATCATGTTCAAATAAAAATCATTGCCCTTTTAATGCATTTGCAAAACATAATAGTTTGTAAATAATATAATCACAAATCAATGTTGTGTATATTTTATCATCAAATTCCATGAGTCAATACAAAAAGCCATTAGCCTAAACATCACACAAACTTGCAAGGTATGATTTTGAAGTGAAGCCAGTCAAAAGTTTGTTTCCCGTATTTAAAAGCATGTAGATATATATATTTATATATATATAAAAAAAAGATTTAAAATCCTTGTCACAGACACAAACAATCTAAGGCTTTCTACCAACTCATGTTGTCACGACTCGGAACCTCCCTCCGGCCCATGACAACCGCTGCGACTTCCCGATTGACACTTATTACCCGAAATGCCAATCGGAACCACCCCGCAAGGCTTATGCATCAGTTTCTTGCCTTTCCTATGAGCAATCGTTTTTAAACATTCCGTTTTAAACAATTACTAGTCGTTTCCGACTCAAGTAAATCAAAAGACAAAAATTATTTTATTTTATTTTTTAAAAGGATTTATAGACAAATATTACTATTTAAAATATTGATTAAAATATAACATTTTTATATAAAATAATATTTATAGAAACAAGTGTAAGTAATCTTTTGTAACATGGAAGTAAAATAAATTCATACATACAATAATTTACAAAGTTATAATATACAATAATAATTACAATGACAAGTGGCCCTTAAATACACCAAGTGTTGGTGACAGTAATCTACTGTCTTTGAGATAGAGGGGTCAACTGGAATCCTCGACAAAATCAGGTATCTACAAGCTACCACAGGCCTGAAATATTTGGAAAGGAGGTGGGTGAGATTTTGCAATCCCAATGAGTAAACAAACATTATTATAAATATCTAAAGGCGAGTAAAATGGAGGCAAGTTTAAACAACAAATCACAAACCATTTCATAAGGTTTTCAATTTATTTCTTAAACCATAAAATATTTGTAATTTACCAAAACAGTTGTTAAGGCTTATGACTTTTATTAGAAACAGGGCTCAAGCCAAAAACTAGTCTTCGGGGATACCTTGGCCGAGGCATCTAACCGAGTCTACCAAGGTTGTTAAGATATTTACATGTTAAACACATGTTAGTTTTGAAACAAGCTGTTCCTTGGCGTTGGTTGAGTTACACATTCACGTAGGGGTTCGACGTGAAGTGAGCTCTAACACTACCCCGGGAGTTACCTTCCTCGCCTCTACAACCGAAGTAACTATGCAACCAGGTTTACCGTACGCCTCTAATAGGCAGTCCGCGAAAACCCGTCACTGTAGTGACTAAACCCACCAATTTTAATAAAATTTCGACAGTATAACGTGGCTTTTATTTATTTATCCAGCCTGCATAGTAAAAGACAGCTTACATAAATTCTCAATGCAATTATAAAATATAGCCACATATACTCATATATCATAAGCCATTCATAGGAAAATATATTTTTCAAGATAATTGGCAGCCTCTAATTACTCAATTTCATGATCAAAAGTTTCTTATTTCAAATAATCAACACAATATATTTATTTGGCACATTTATTTCTAAAACATCAAAAGTCCCATTTTAATCTCATTTTCGTTTCATAAAATACATAAAGAGCATTTAAAAATAAACTCTAGATAATTTACAATAATAATTGGTTTACTCACAGTTTATACAAATTAAATGCTTTCTAGGTGCCCCGATCACTGTTCATCGGGTACGACTTCCTTGCCTTTACCGGAAGGCTCTCCTCCTAGACACATTGCAAAAATTACACAATTCACCACATTGATGCTAAATCACTATATAATTGACTTAACTCCTATACTAATGCATGGTATGAAATGCAATAGCCTAAAACGACTTAAACGCGATATTAACCTATTTTTGGCACTTTACCTAATAAATTGCTAACGCGCTCCATTTTAGCTCTAAATTGTCCCATTTTCTCTCCAACATTTCTAACCATTAAATATCAGCCAATAACCCTCTAAAATCACCAAAATCAGCTCACTTTCCTCATTGAAAAATTCGGTCAAAAATGGGACATTAACTCGGTTAATTTTCCACTTTGTTTTTCTATCACATATAACCATTTTTCATCATTTTCTCTTCATTTCTCTTAGAATAAAAATCAGTTCATCATCATTGTACGTCACTGAATATTTGGCCAAGGGTGGCTATTGTGAGAATTTCATGCTTTCTTGCCCTATTTGATTTCTATACACATTTAACTAACTAAAACTACCAATTTAACTAAGAATCAAAACATAAAAATTTCAAAATCCTTCCCTTTGAAATTTGGCCAGCCCTTGGTATCACTTTTTGATCTCTCTCCTCAAGCATGCTAAATGGAAACAAAGGCATAGGAAAGGTAGAAATCAAGCTAAAGTCGAAAAATCTTACCGTTAGATGTGTAAACGGACGAAAAACGTGAATTCCCCTTTGAATTTTCTAGTTTTCCTTTGGTTTTTCTCTTTTCTTCCTTTTCTCTCTATTTTCTCTCTTATTTTCTCCTTATGGCCGACCATCACCTGATGTGGGGTTTAAATGGGCTGATTTTCCTTTAAAATAGTATTAAATCATTAAGAAGTGCCATGGATCACTTTTCCATTGGCCCGTTTTTAAAATTTCGTCATTTAAACTTCAATTTTTTCACCACTTAAAATACCTAGTTATTCATACCAAAAATAAATAAATCCTATGATTTGGACAAGTTTTGGGTGGTGAAAATTACGGTTTTACCCTGGGGCGATAAAATTACCGTTTTACCCCTATATTCTGAAAATTGCCGAAATTGAAAATTTTCACTTTCTATCATTAAATTATACTCCAAGTAGTTAATCTTGGTCAAAATTTCACTCCATGATCAAATTATTATCTTAGGTGGCAAAATGACGATTTTACCCCTAAACATCGAAATTTTCAATTTTTCTCCAAATGAACCCACGAACTCCGAACAATCATTTTTAGTCATTCGTGGACTGTAAAATATTAAATTTCATCCTACGAATCCTATATGAACTAGTTCAAGGTTAAATCAACTCAAGTGTACCGTTAGGTACAATACTAGGTTTTGTCTATTCTTAGGGGCTTTCCTAGCGTAATAACATGCAACTCAGTGCATGTATGTCATGACATGCGTTTATAGGGTCGGGTTTTACACATGCTTTCCACAATTTCGTCAACTATGAAGTGTAACATATATAATATGTTATAGGAATATAGTTTTAAAATTTAGCACCTACTCACCTCATAATAGCGGGATGCTACTTCGCTATTGGTTCGTGCGTGTATCTAGTTATTCTTTTTTTTTCTTTCTTCCCTCTCTTTCTTCTCCTTTGCCGCTACTCCTTCTCTCATTCTTCTACTTTTTCTTTCTTTTTTTTTCCCTTTCTTTTCTTCTCCTCTGCTGTTGCTCTTTCTTTCGTTCTTTTACTTTTTCTTTCTTCTTTCTTCCCTTTCTTTCTTCTCCTCGTCGTCGTGCTCCCTCTCTCTTTCTTCTTCTCTTTCTTTTTCTTTTTCTTCTCCCCGAGACGCCGCTCTTCCTCTCTCCTTTCTCTCTCTCGAGTCCCCCACTCTCTTCCTTCTCTTTCCTCTTCTCTTTCTTCTTCTCTTTCTTTCTTGTCTTTTCTCCCTTTTTGGCAGCTTGACTTTTCTTCTTCTCTCTTCCTTCTCTTTTTGGCCAGCCCCCATTTTTCTTCTTCTTTTTTTTTTCTTTCTTTTCTCTTCTCTTTTGTCTTTTTCCTTTCCTTTTTCTCTTCACATGTCGGCCCCCACTTACTTTTTTTTATTTTTTAAAATTTTTTTTAGTGGGGCATTACAATAGTGATGAAGTAGAGATTGTTCCCATGGAGATTTGTTCCTAAATCTTTACTAAGCACTAAAAATTATGACAAATTAATCTTATTTAAGTATATAAAATTTTTAAAAAATTAATTAAAACAAAATTAAAACATGCACTAAATTAACTAACATAAATTAAAATTACTTGGAAAAGGAAATAGACTAAAACCTAAGGTTATGGGTTCATTCAACATTTCCTAATACTAGCTTCTTTTATTATTTACATTCATGGGTAGTTGGCGTATGTTTATCCGAATCGTGAATCATATCACTTAAGTGACATGAACATACACTATTCAAACCTTGGTCCTATCTAAAATCTCTTTGTTGAGTCTTAATTAGAATCGCAAATTAGTTAATTGTTAGCCAGACAATCAAAAGCATTAAGAGCATATTTGAATAAGCAAAACTATACACATTCATAGTAAATAAAAGAGAAACAATTACTCAAACTACATGTTGAAATCCACCACAATCTTAGAAAAATATTTTAGTTCATAATACTAATAAAAACAATATCCAAAGAAATTTAACCATGAATCCAAGTCAAAGAAAATAAGAGAAACACAAAAATAGAGAAAGAAACTAATTATAAAAGCTTTACAATATCAATTCTCTCTCAAATTCTCTTGTTTTCTTGCTTTGTTCTTGGCTCTTTTTCTCTAGAGTAGTTGTTTGTTGCCTCTCCCTTAAAGCCTTTGAAAAAGGTCCCTTAAATATGCTTCAAGTAACCTAATTTCCAAAATCCCGTCAAATTTTTATTTTTGAAAAATCCTCTGGCACCACAGCCATATATTTTGGTGCAGCGGTGCTGCATTTTTGCTACAGTAGCGCCACGACCATGATTTCTTGGCATCATGGCGCTTTAGTCGCGAAAAAATGTATGGTGCGCTTATTTTCATCAACGCTACAGCCTTGTTCTCCTTAGCACTGTGGCATTGGCTTTCTTGATGTTGCAACCTTGAGTAACTCAAGGTCATGCACTTCCTCCACCTGTTGCATTATGTAGAACTACATCAGTCAAGCATATTCCAACATGTTTTAACCTTGATATAATCCAAACTGGGCAAAGTGGTAAACATGAAAGTTTTAGTCTTATCTCTTAAATTTCCAATGGCTCAAGAATCACATCAATTGAACCTTTGGAGTGAAAGATATGCTCTAAATACTGCATCATGTTTAGTCCATGCATACTACTATAGTGCTCCGACTTAGACAAATATTTGACCATGATCCAATTTGAAATGAGTGTAGTAAACATCAAAGTTGTATCCCTTCCTTGTAGCATTCTATTGGTCTAATAATCACCTCATTTGGAGTTTTGTACAGAGAGATATGGTCAAAATATCGAAACATATACTAATGAAGCCATCACCATACTTGCATGGATTTTCATCAAATGAGCCTTTTTCATCAAATTTCCTACAAAAGTAATAAAAGAAATAAGCAATAACTACTCTTAAAGTAATTTAAAACAAAATAACATAAAATTAAACTAAAATAATTTAAGTTAACTACTCAACATGTAATCTAACTTAAACTAGAAAAACACCTAAAATGCTAAAATTCAAACTTAAAATCTTAAATATCTAGCTACTTAAGCCCTAAAATATGTCAAAATAACTCTATATAATAAAGTTATTAGGCACATTTTTGTCACTGGAGTATTATATCATTTTCAAATCAAATATGTCTAAGCCTCTCCAAGGCTATCTTATATTATACACAAATCGAGTCAAATCATCGAGTGGTCTTTCCTTGGACATAGTCAAATCATGCACGGTGGCCAACCGATGGACAATCACCTGACTCTTAGGGCAAAGCCATTGGCAAAGAACAAATCATGCGTGTGCTAAAGCAATGGGAGGAGAATTAGATCAAGCACAGCGCCGAAGTAGTTGGTGAAGAATCAAAGTCATCGATTGTAGTAATCCCCCGATGATCGGTATCACTCGGAGTATTCTCAAACTGGTGGCATCAAAGTACTGCAGGCAAGAATCATAAGCAGGACTAATACTACCATCTCTGCTTACTACCATCCTTGCAAGCACACACATAGTCATAGGGAGACGGAACTCCACACAACTACAAGTCAGATTAATTGTAAAGCCCGACCTTATAAATACTATTCATGATGTACATGTGATGATAGCATGATTGTATGCTAGGAAAGTCCCGAAAAATTTACAAAAGTCGGTGTTGTACCTAGAGGTACAACAAAGTTGATTTAATCCTCGAACTAGATCAAATAGGAATTTTAAGGTGAGATTAAGATCGTCACAGTCCAAGGATGACTCAAAATGGTAATTCGGAGTTTAAGGATCAATTTGGAGTCAAACCGGAATTTTCACTATCCAGGGGCAAAATGATCATTTGCCACCTGAGGACAAAATGGTAATTTTAAAAAAGATTTAGCTATCCCCATTTGACTTATTGGAGTATAATTTGACTTATTGGAGTATGATTTGAGGTTTAGAAGTGAAAAATTTTAATTTTGGTATAATTTGGAGTAAAAGGGTAAAATGGTAATTTTGCCACCCTAGGGGCAAAATTGTAATTTTTCACCATCAGGACATTTTTTCCCACACATGGTCTTCCTTTATCTTCATCTTTGACCCTTGACTAATCATGTGGTGGAGATAAAATGTTATTAAATTTTTAAAAATGGATCAATAAGAAAATGCCATGTGTCAAGCTCAGGATATTTTATTATTTAACTAAAAAATCAGCATAAATCAGCCCATTACTCTCCAAATATTCAGCCAAGCAAGGAAGAGAGAGAAAGAGAGGAAGAACAAACCCTAGGTGAGGAATTTCAAGAGAAAAAGTGTGGAAAATCAAGGAAAACAAGTGAAAAAGGTAGGATTTTTCAACTTAAGCTTGAAATCTATTTTCCTTAAGCATTTCTCCTTATTTTCCATGCTTAAATTACATGTTTTTATGATGAATTGTTGGCTGATCAAAATGGGTTAGGAGAGAGAAAGTTGTTAGATTAATTTGATTTTAAGTTATGTTAGTGTTTTTAGTTAGTTTAGCATATTTAGAAACAAAACAACAAGAAAAGAATTTATTTTCTCCCACAACCATTAATGGCCGAATTTACCATGTATGAGTGAGGATGAGTTTGATTTTTATTCTAGGAGAATTGGTTAAGAAATGATGAATTATGAGCCTAGAAAAATAATGAGAATTTTCGGAGCAAAAATACGAATTTTTACCCACTAGGGGTATTTTCGTAATTTGCTATCGAGACTGATAATTTGCACCACACTGAGGGACATTAAGTTAATTTGGGTGCAATTGAGGTATAGAAACTGAAAAGAATTAAATTGGAGTTTAAACGGACGCGTTAGGAATTTAATCGGGTGATAAGACGAATTAGGCCAATACTGAGTTTAGATAGTTACCAGTGCATTTTTGCATTCCATATCATGCATTGGTAGTCTAAATTAGTTTAATTTTGATTTAGTACCAACTTGGTGAAATTCTCGATTTTGTACTGTGTCAAGGTGGTGAGTCCTCCGATAAAGGCAAGGAAATTGCATCCGAGGACCAGTAGACAGAGTGCTTCGAAAGTCTGCATTCTAGACATTGTGAGTAAACTTACTGTCATTTTAATTATCTAGGGTGGTTTTTAGATGCTTTCATGAATTCTATGGAAAAAGGAATTTAAAAAGATAAATTTTCATGTTTTATGAATAAATGAGTTTCAATGAAATTAAATTATAAATTATTTTGAAATTAATAGTGATTTTGAAAAATAGAGTACACGAAGACTGTTAATTGTGGCAATTTGATTGTTTAAATTAATTGGCTTATGATAAATCGGGCATGATTGGCTAGTTGACAATTTTATTGAAATGTGAATTGTTTGGTTGCCTTGAAAGACTGTGAATTACAAAATTGCCATATCATGTTATTAAGTTTTATTGTATGGTGGATTATATATATTAATTAATCACTGCAGTAGGGGGTTTCTGTGGACCAGCCTTTTAGAGGGGCACAGTAAACCCCATTATATTCTTACCTCGAACGGAGAGGCGCGTAGGGTATCTCCTAGGGTAAAATTTAGGATTAACTTCACGCCAAACCACCACGTGAGGGGGAACTCAACCAACGCTAAGGAATGGCTATGTTTTCCAAACAAAAACATGATTTATGTGAAATGTGAATTTTAATAGCCTTGGCGATCTTGGTAGGATGCCTCGGCCAAGATGTCCTCGAGAATGGATTTATGGCACAAGCCTAGTTTTTATGAGATTCATACGCCTTTTTACATATTTTAAATGAAATGTATTCTAATGCTGTGACCCAATTTACAATGATTTATTTTATTGTCTCCATGTACTCAACTATAGATATTTATGATGATGTCTGTTTACTCATTGGGATTTTATAATCTCACCACCCTTATTTCCACCCATTTCAGGTTTAGTATAGACTGTAGATAGCTGATCTCATCGAGTACTACCGTTGGATCTGCATTTTCCAAATCGTAGGTTCACAGTACTCTTTACTTTTGTTTATTCGGGGGCCCTCTTGTTATTGTAAATTAAATTAAATTAAATATTTTGGCTTACTGTATTTCAATATGTATAAATTTATTTAGCTTTTACGCTATAAAAATTATTCACGTATAACTTTATAAATATTGTTTTATAAGAAAATAGAATATTTTACTTAATATTTCTTTTATTTTCTTAATATATTCAAATAACCATAATTTTGTTTTTAATGAAGATTTTAGACTTTTAAACTCATTTTGAATATGAATTATGTGTTTTGTACTTGTATATTACGTTTTAGCCAGTTTCAAAATTTTTGAGAAAAATGACCAAAATACCCCTGTGAGATAAAAAATTAATATTTTATTTGTTTAAAGTTGGAAACAGCTTAAAATATTTTAGAACACGATATTTGACAATGGTTGCTCACAAGGGAATAGAAAAACTGATTAGTAAAGCCTTGCGGGGTTTCGGGTTGACATTTCGGGCAATGAGTGTCTACCAGGACACCGCGACGGTTGTCACGGGCTCAAGGGGAGTACCGGGTCGTGACATTAATGTTCAGAATTCATTCCTCGAATGAAACATAAATTCACAAGGTGGTTGATAACTCTATGATATAGAGTTATTTGAGCTTAATTTTGATAGTAATTTAGCTTAGTTCTTGTAGTAATGCATATAAATTAGTAGGTTTTATTTAATTATTTTAAATTAGTTATTTTAGTTGAGTCAATCTAATCTTAGTTAATTTTATCCTTAATTTCGTGTTAATTGGTTAAGATAGGTTGTTATTGATTTATTTGTGCTTTTTTAGGTGTTTGATGAAAGAAGAATATTAATGGAAGAGGGAGAGCAATTTCAGGGTGTAGACTTTCAAAGCACACATTTCGGTATTTCAACCATAACTCTCTTTACAAGCTCCAAATGAAGCGATTCTTGGACCATTGGAAAGATAAGAGAAAAATCTACAACTTTCATGTTTACTACTTTGCCTAGTTCAACTTGCAAGATAGTCCAAAATCTTGTTGAATTTGATGCACTGCAGCAGTCCTAGAGCAATTATGATTTCTGTTAATTAATTGGGCAAGGCTGTGGCTCACATAGTCTAATGAGGAAATTCCAACTGAAATTGACTTTTTTCTTCACCCAACTTTGTCTATGTTCAAAGCCTATAAAAGTAACCTTTCAAAGAAGAAAATGAGAGAATGAAAAACACCTGATTAACAACTGAGAGTCAAGCTACAGAGTCATTGAAGCTAAGAAGAATTTGAAGGATTCAAGGAGATTTGGAGATCAAGAATACAACTGTTAAGTTTTTCTGTCTTTTCTTTTATTCTCTTATTTTCTTGGTTTTGTTCTTAATGTTTAAACTTTATTCAATAATGATGTGTGACTTGATGGGGAACTAATTCATTAATCAAGATTATGATTGAACTCAATACATAGTCTGAATTATTTATCTCTATTTTACTTATGTTTGGTAGATTTAAGTTGTTTATTTTATTCTGTTCTTAATGCTTCTAGTTGACTGGCCACCAATTACATTGAATTGGAAACCTAGGTTAAACCTTGACGAAGGAGATTTAGGTAAACCTTGAATAAAATAGCGTATGATCGAATACACTTAGTTGATTAAGTGATTTGATTTGCATATAGGGTAGACATACACTTATAAGCCATACATAGCCAAAATTAGAGCACAAACTTAATGAATCTTTCTTCAATATAATTTGCATAGACATATAATAAATTAATTGGGAGAGATATTTTTATGAGAAACTCGACAAAGACTTGTAAATAATTTAGGACTCTAGGTTAGCAACTTAATCCATTAAACTAAGTTAAGAAAGAGAGACAATATTCAGATGAAGTATTGAGGGATATCATAATCCTAGGTCTGTTAATCACTAGAAGTAGAATTTGCTGATATACTAGTTTTAGTTTTTAGTTTATTAATTTAAATTTTCTTTTTTAATTTTAATTGTTTAGATAAAATTAAGGTGTGTTAATTTTAGTAGTTAACAATAAGGATTAATTCAATTCTCCGTGAGATCGACACTCTACTCATCTTTATTTTATCTTTGTGATACGTACACTTGCGTTGGTAAAAAATTGAACAATAATGGCCATCATGCTTTTATCTTTCCATATATCCACAACATATCACAAATCATATTTATCGAGCTTCAATCGTCTATAAGATCACATAAGGTTCTAAGTGCCTTTATATCTCCAAGGCATCATTTGATCAAATCCTTTTAACATGTCATTCACCTAGGGTAATCTACTCCTAGGGGTTCATCATAGCCTTTAGACATCTAGTCTAGGCTTACACAACACAGGCCATCTATGAGGTTCGCATAATAACCCACAAACACTTAAATCCATATTTTTGTTCTTAAAGCCTAGGCACTTACATCTAGGTAACCATATATATATACACTTCATATATAAATTATACTATAGTACCATGGCAATGCCTCTATCAAGCATCATGCATCACAGGCATTTAATTTAAACCCACTCACAGTGACAAACTAGAGGTGATCCACAGTTAAGCTTTGATCTTTAGCCTTAATCATCTTGCAGCTCACAAATGCATCCAAATTGCTCAATCTCTCCTTAAACACATCAAAGCATTACAAAACTAGTTAAATCTCGACTTTTGAAAAATGACAGCTTTTTTAAAAATAACCAAATCTTTAGCAATCCAACATATAAGCTCAAATCCTTCAATAATGAGCTAAACCCATACCTTAGAAGTCAGATTGCAAAAACCTTAGTTCCAAATCCCTAACAAACTCAAGGGTGCAAATCTCTTCAAAGTTAGACCAAATCAAATATAAGTTATCAATCGATTAAATTGAAAATAAATAAGTAAAACACTTAATCTTACCTTTAAAAGCATTTCCTAAGCTTCAATCCACTCCAAAGAGCTTCAAAATCATTTTAAGAGGTCAGGGTTTTGGGGTTTAGAGAGAGAAAGGGTTTTCCTTTTGTTTTGGGGCTAAAATGGTAACCCTAACCCTTTTATTTTTGTGTTTCCAAACTGATCTATCGACAGATGCTTCACATCTATTGATAGATGCCACTAAATTAGGTTACCGTTGACCTTCATCTATCGATAGATTCCTCAAATCTATTGATAGACTGTGCCCTAACTCCTTTTCTATTTTCCCCGCTTGACCATTTATCAATAGATTTCGTAAATCTGTTGGTAGTTTTTGGGCTAGTCAAACCATATTGACTTTCCAAACATTTGGGTAGTCATGACATGTTGCTAGATGCCGCTCATGAGCTATAAATATAAGTAATTTGATTAATTTATATTTATTGCAACAATGTTGAAGGCCTAATGGGTCGCACACAATGTGACAATTTGAAATTAAAATGGGATTTGTACTCAATCGAAAATTTAGAATTTCTAATATGGACTTAATTAAACGGTTTAATTAGATATAGGGGTTAAATTGTTATTAACCAAAAGTTGGATCAGCAATTTAACCTAACTATAGATACTTAAATGTGGATGCTGCACCATATGAGAAGAATTAGAGGTGAGAAAGACTTAACAGAAAATCGAAAAGCTCCTTAAGCCTAAAAAACCTTTTTTTTTTTTAGGTGGGTTCCAAGAATCGTTTTTCTTTGTTATCTTTTCTACCAAAATTGATTCTTTGGAAGGTGAGATTTATGAAATCTTAGCCACTAGCATCGCTTCACAACATACACATAATCCTTACCTTGTAGAAGGCTTTCATCTGTCACCTATGTGGATCAATTAGAGGTTGGACACATGGACAACTTTGGTTTGCGACAATTGGGCTTTGGTGTGCAATCAAGAAAAAAGGTCATGACTTGTGATTTATTGAAATCACTACTGATGGTATGATTCTGATCAGTTACTTGTATGTATAAATGTT
Organism: Theobroma cacao; assembly: GCF_000208745.1. Classification (NCBI taxonomy): domain Eukaryota; kingdom Viridiplantae; phylum Streptophyta; class Magnoliopsida; order Malvales; family Malvaceae; genus Theobroma; species Theobroma cacao. The sequence continues at coordinate 12,948,716 of NC_030852.1, forward strand.
AATCCGATCAAATGCCAAAACAAGTGATGCTATGGAGGTTTTAATTTTCTAAGTTTATTTTGCTATGCTATTCAATTTTAATTGTTAATTCTTGAATTTCGTTCTTTTCTTTGAGCATGGGCTAAATGTAGCAGTAAGAATACCACAAGGATAAGATTGGTGAATGCACCATCCATTCCTCTTATAGATTTTTGCTTTAGTCCCAGTGTAGGGGTAATAATACCACAAGGTTAAGCTTGACCAACATGTCACCTTTTCCCCTTTTGTTTGTTGGTTCTAATCCACTTACGGAGTCTTTGTGATGCAGATGCCATTTTCTCTTATTTTATTTTAGATCAGTAGATTGCTTGATTAGACGACTTGATTAGGCAGCTCATTCATGGTAAATGTGGTAAGGCGTTCCTTCCAACCTTTCAATGTCATACACTGCATTGTGTGTCTAATCTAGTTTTGAACTATCTTGTTGATAATGAACTCTGTTACGTAAATAATATTGATAAACTTGTTTGCGCTTTCGGATTTTATGTTGAGCCCCAAATATGGGTGCATGCAAATTATAAGACTATGGTGGCTGTCCATAGCAAAATAGGCACAGGGTGCATGTCAAACCACAATTGTTTTATTTACATGTGAATTTTGTATGAAATGTGAAAGAATCACACTTTACATTGAGAAGTTCTGTAATGTGCTGGCCTTGATGAATTATTGCATATTTTGATTATGGATGAACTTATGTTGGTGAATGCGATGGATGATTAGCCCATGCATTTATGGATTTAGGCTTGCTTGGGCCTAGTGGGCTGTACCCATGTAGGTCCATGCGCTAGGCACAATTTGTAGTACCCTGTACCTTATATATGGTGGCTAATAATGTTAGTTTTATGTTATTTATATTTATTTTATGTTTTTATAGGAGTAGAATAAAAAATAATTTCAATTGGCGAAGAAAGGTGCATAATGGGCTGTTGCTCTATTTGCATATGTTTCAGTTTTTCAAGTATATCTCCCACTACACAAATCTAAATGATATGATTTTTAACCATTAGAAAGCTAAGAGGTAGGGCTAAAACTTTTATTTTTACGACTTTGCCCAGTTCTGGCGGGAAGGTGGTAAAAATCTTTGTTAAAGTGAAAGTACTATGCCTAAGGAACAAAATTTGGCAAAACCTTTGAGCGCTGCAGCGCTGGAAATTGAGAGCCGTGGCCCTCACCATATTTTCCACAATTAACAAGTTTATGGGACTTTGGAAGCTAGGGATTTTGGGAGGCTATTCAAGGGACCTTTTTAGAGGATTTTGGACCTTTTCTCAGTGTCAAAAGAATAAAAAGATTGCACAAAGGATAGGAGTAAGATAAGCCACCTTGTTAAGGGCATTATTGTAAATTGTATGAAATATTGGATAAACTTAGCTATAAATAACTAGTTTCCAGCAGCTTCCTCCCATTTTCCAACAGTTTCTTCTTTTTTTTCCTCCCATCTCACATTTCTCTTATCTTCCATGAAAGCTTCTTTCAAAGCTTCCATCGCTCTCTCAAACCAACCTCAAATTTCATGCTTTACACACCCTGTTTTAAGGTTTTTCATACTCTTTTGCTCCTTCACCTTAAAAACCATTAAAAGTCTTACTTCCATACTTTCTCTCACTCGCTGGATGTGTAGAGAGAGAGAGAGAAAGAGAGAGAGAGAGAGTGAGTGATTTCCCTTACTAGCTTGAAGAATCTTTAAAGAGAATTCAATTACAAAGACCACCAAGGTGAGTATGGGTTAGGGTTAATCTCTTTAGAGGTTGATGATATCTAGTAATTAGATTTGTGAGTGTTTTATTGTTGAGGTTGATTATTCATTTTAGTATGACTAGAGTTGTGGAAATAATAGCTATTTGATAGTAGTTGGAAGCTAGTTAAAAATGACTAGTGGAACTTGATTTAAGAAATAGCTTTTAGAATGGTATTAATGCCAAGTTGGGTTAATTGTGATGTTGTTGTGTGTGATAGGTTCCAACAAAACCCTACACCTCCATTCGGCACATTAGACGAAGTTAGAGTCCATCAAAATGTCTACAAAGACCGATGAATGAACTTGCATTTCAAAATGGTTTTAGGAAATGTAAATGTATTTGGATTAACATTTGAATGATTAACCCTAGGAACAAGCCCTTAACAAAATGTTTTGATGTTGTGAAAATGTGAAATGTGTAAAAAGGATGAATCCATGTGCTCCTATATTATGTTGGTATATATATATATATATGAACATATGTTGTGCATTGATAAATAATAGTGTGATGATTATAACCGAGTGTGTGAGGTGGGGAGGGCACATACCGGTACTGACGGTGGTGATTCCAGCTATGTGCGATGTAGGGGGACACATAGGCTGATGACCGGTGGGTGATGATTCAAGTAGTATGCGATGTGGGAGGACACATGGGCTGAGGACTGGTGGTGGTCTATATCCAGCTATGTGCGATGTGGGGGGACACATAGGCTGAGGACCGTTGGGCGTATACATGCTTGTATATATCTATGCCATAGTGATGATCATATATGCTATGAAATTGTTTATATATGTTATGGAAAAAGTTATAAAAATAACATGGGATTGTATTGAATATTGTGAAAGTTTTGTTATTATCAATGTGTGTGCAACTTGGTGTTCAATGTAGCAGGAATGGATCTTTGTGACATATGAAAACCCTTTTAACCTTATCAGCCCTGAATCTTGCTGCAGCGAGAATCAGTCTATTATGTTGCTTTGTTTGGATATTTGCTGAAATTTTCACTCTTTCAAATTTCATGTTAAGCATGGATCCTTCATCATTAAATAATATGATAACCAAGGGTTTAATTGAGGGGTTTTAACAAGAACTTAAACTAAATTGCATTGTTTCTAAATAAGTGCATCATGATTTCTAAACTTTCCTTAACGTTGCTTGTTCTCTTCTTATGTTTACTCACTGGGTTTGTACTCACGTTTTTAAACTTCATGTTTTAGGTTTTTTGAGTTAAAGGTGATTGGATCCTAGGACGAAGTGCTTCTCCCTATCCATTTCCCGGTAGGTTTGTCATGATACTAAGTGTTAGCACCCACGTCCAGGGTCACTCCGCTGACGGTTAGAGTCTTTGAATGTGTACATGTAAACTGGATGTAACTTGCTAAGAATCGCTTGGCAAACTATTTATGTATATTCCAATCAATGAATACTATTATGAGTATATACTTGGATTTTATGAATTGGATTCAATGAAGTTATTATTTGAACATTATAGGATGTGACATTAAGTCAATTTCATCCCACCATGACCTTGAGTGACTCAACAAGCCATAATGAAACTAATTAGGTAGATAACTTAGCTTACCAATTGTGTCTTATACAACTCCTAGATCAGTTAGGTGACAACTCCTTTTTTAAATGCATCATATACATTGTGCCTAAATATTCCTCTAATACTATGCAGTCATGTGTGACACATTTGAACAACATGGTACTAGTTGAGTAATACCCACCAGTAACTTAAACATACTCATGTAAAAGTTTGGCCTTGAGTGACTAAACAAGCCTCCAATTGAAAGAGTAACTTGGTTATCTTGTTATGTGGTGGAAGGCAACTTTGTGACTCATTTATTAATTCATTAATTAAGGACTCATTGAATTGACATTGTTGACATGCATAGCATTTATCACATTTCACACACACACACACACACACACACACACACACACACACACACACACACATATATATATATATATATATATATATATATATATAATAAATAATACTACTACNCACTACACACACACACACACACACACACACACACACACACACACACACACACATATATATATATATATATATATATATATATATACTGAAAATAAATCTATCACAGGCCAACTACTAGGATGATTATGAACTTTACTAATTCTAATTTCCTCGAGCTGTTATAAAAATTAGTTAGTCAAATTCCTACTGGATTTTGCAAACATCGTCTTCAAGCTTTGCTTATAATCTTCTTGAATCTCCATGGTGACTTTGGATCTACATCTTCAAGTTAAAAAAATTTTCTTATCTAACCCTAGTTTTGCACTTTGATGAAAATAATTACATTTTATGATCAAGAAACCTCAAGTTATATTCGAAGGGAGCTGGATGAGAAAAGAATTTTATATGACTGAGGCAGGGTGCGCAAACCTTATTTCAAAATAAATACCATGAGAAATAAATTTAACTATCCATGACCTAATCTTCTAAGGTCTAAGTCCATAATCATCCGAATACTTTGTAATCATAATCAAAAGCATAGAAATAAATGCAAGCTCAATATCGCTTAGTGATCTTGTATATCATTTGAGAAAAACATCAATTAACTTACTTAAAGTGTTAGACTGAAAGTATTTGGCATTACTTTATTTCAAACTTTTTTTTGTAATTGAGGGAAAGGGGACTCGAACTTTGCTCTTTAGGCAAGGGGATCATGCATTAACCAATGAGATAAATGCTTGAGTGATATTTTAATTTAATGTTTAAGAAATACCCATTTTCAAAACACTTAAAGTAAACCTTTTACCTCTTATTTATTATTAGAAATTCATCGAAATAAAACTTTTCATTTTTTAAAGACTTTCCATTTTTAATTCTTTCCATAATTAAAACTCTTTTCAATTTTGGAAACCCCTTTATTTTAGGTAAGCTTCCTAAAATGCATCTAAGGCAACATCTTAATTTCTAATATTTAGAATATGGATTACTTTCCTAAACTGTATCTTGTTCAAGTTACCTCAATGGTGACTTATAGTCAAACCAAAATTTTAAAGAAAGCTCAATGCTATCACATAATTTTAGGAATCCTTTTTATAGTAGGAAACTATTTCCTATGAATTTCCCAAATTAAAGTGGATGGCATTTAAGTGCCACAAAGTTGTTGAAAATTTCCAGTAAGTGTGTTCAACAATTAAACACAAAATTCATGGAGAATTAACCCACCAAAACTGATCATAGCTCCCCAAAATTTTCTACATTGAATATTTGTTGTTTTGGAACTCGAAAACATGATTTTTATGAACCTTTTCATACTAAATCAAGCTTGGCCGAAACATGTAGTAATTTAATTTGATAAAACTAATTTTTAACAGTTTAAAACTACTCGTAACACTTGCCCAATGTTAGCAAAAATAATAGGCATATTAGTCTCCAAAACACTTCAAAACTATTCGATTTTAACTTGGCTTTTCAAGCCTTTTAATCGATTCATTAATTTCTCAATTAAACATGATTTTGAACCTTTAAAAGCATGCTTTAACATGTTGTCTAGATTTGAATTAAAACTAAAAAACAAATTTGAAGGAAAGCCTTCAAAATCGATATATACAAAATTGACACACAAATCAATCTTATTGATTGTCACCAAGAATCAAGTATGTAAATTACGTGAAAAACATAAAACAAAGCCTCTTATACCATTGCTGGGATTCGACCTCATGCTTAAACATGAAAATAATCAATAAATTAAAATTATAACATAGCGAAAAGATAAAAATTCATTTACTCAGAGAAATAGTTGAAACCCTCAAGATCTATGTTTGTGTATTTCATGAAATTTTCAGATTAATTATTAACACTCAAAGGTTCAAGTATTACGTACCTTACTCTAGATTTCATAATCAATAGCCAATTAAATCCAAAAATGCTTGTGATGAAGCAAGAAAACCAAAAAGAGAATGAGACAGTTTAAAATCTTGTAGCCAAAATCTTTGCTTCTTCACCTTTAGGATTTGTCAAATCTTTAGCCACCCAAGTTTTTGGCCTTTACAAGTAATCCACATAGTGACTGAATAAGATCTTCTCAAAAGTAGAATTTTTCTTGTGCTAGAAAGTTTTGTTTCTAAAATAAAATAAATTAAAAGTTCTTGCCAAATCTTATTTTTATCAAACAAAGAATATTTTTTTTCCTTTCTCATTTTCATGAAATAGCTAAAAGTGACTAAAGGTTTTGTTTTTCATCATAATTTTAGTTAGCTGATATAACATATTTATATAGCCAAACTAAGTTTAACCCTAGGTACAACATTTGTATTTTTATTCAATTAAGTCCTTGTGAACTTAATTAATTTTCCCATTTTATTTTTGTATACTTTAATTAAGTCCAACTTAATTCATTATCCTTGTTTAATCTCAATCATGTTGCTTAATGTATGTATATATAAATCATAATTAAATATCAATTTAATAATTGATTTACATTTATAGATTATGAGTGGTATCTAGCAACACATCATGACCACATAAATCTTAGAGAATCAATTAAAGAAGTTGACAAAGCCTTTCAATGATATGCTTCTCAATGCAATATAGTCATTTCATCAAACATCCCGAATATGTCATAAAGCATGGCTTAGTGTCTACTTATGACATTCCATATTAGTTCTCATAATTCATTGCTAACCTTATGAATTTAGGAAACTAACTTTTCTCAAAGACATTATGCTTTGGTCAAAGACTTTACACAAGTTAATCTAGAATTGAGAACAAGTGAGATACATCTCCTCATATCACTTAGGGTGATGAATCTTCTTTTAACCACTCATCCACCTTTGCATGCTTCGTGACATATTGAAAAACACCCTGTTTAGGCATCTGGTCACCTTCAGACTTGTAGGGGTGAAATCAAAGTATGTCATTCCTCATACAAGATGACCTAGAGTCTCAAGTTTGAGAACTAGTTGCACAACTATCCTATGAGAACATATTCCATCAACATTTGAGTGAAATACCAAATGGAATTCTCATAGTAAGTCATGTTCAGTGAACTTGATCTTTAACAAGCACCCACATGTTATCCTCAAGTGTCCCATGTACTTTAATTTATGAGATCAATTGCTTACTTCCTAAGTAAGGAGGTTTAACATATACCAATCTTTGAGCATTGTCAATGCCTTGTCTTGACAATAGAATGACCAGGAACAATTTTAAGAACATAGTTTTGATGCATAGTGATCTCATAATTGTAACAACTATACAATTCTCTTGCAAGGCCTTTATGTTCCATAGGTTTCATCCAATTAGTACTTCATAACTCCTTATTATTGCATTAACATGAATAAAAACCTCAATCACATATAGTTATGCGATTAAGTATGCATTAAATGAAAATATATATTCCTTGACCAATCCAATTGGTTCAAGGGCATATACCAACATGAACTTCATAAAAAATATTTTTAGTTCATCCATTATTTTGGTCAAGACACATGCTTACATGATATTTAATCTTGCTAGACCTTAATGTATAAAGTCTAAAACTTGACTTGTGTTATGCATTTGAATATGAATTTCACTGTCAAATTTGATCATGATCTACATATTGTGTAGACATAGCTGTAACATCTTTTTCTTGTGCATTTGAATGTTGACTATGTCTTGCTTGAGCTTAAAAATATTACATGATCTAAAGACTTTATGTGCATCAAACTTGAGCTTATAGGTTACCAATGGAATGCTTATCTTTTAAATCTTAAAAATTGGTATTCATTAAAGTTTGGATGTTCACTTTTAACATATTCATGAGTTGAGTGCTTTATTTCCAATATTTCATAACACTTGGTATCACTCATGAATCATGGATCATTAAGAAATAGCATAAATGAATGAAATTCAATGCTTGCATGATTTTGATAAATAGATGTTCATATTTTTGGAAATTGAAACCTTATTTGCATTTCTATGAATGTAATTGAAATCATAATTAATGAAGATAGCCTTGCCATTACATGTAATCATGCTTATGCTTACTTGATCATAATATACTCTTGTATGATTACAACAAATGCTAAATGTTTTGGTCAAATGCTTCATTGATAATGATATTGTCTTGATGAGAAAACTTCTCCTTAAATCAATAGTCTAATACACAATTAGGAGAACTCTTATTGAAATGCTTGTTTGAAAACTATGTGAAAAAGAGATTTTACCAAAAAAGGGTAAATGATGACATTCTCATGATGGCATGTTATTGTTGAGAAAATTCTCTCTTAAATTGTTATTCTTATATATTTTAGAGGATTTCTTTAAAGTGTTTGACTGATAGTGCTTGGGCAATGCATTATGAAAATTGAAAAAGGACTCTTAATAAAGAATGATATCTTAGACATGCATTGGAACTAATGTGCATATACTTTTTGAAATTATGAGTGTTTGAAGCATATATTGAATTTTATTTAAATTCTCATATTTTTCTAGTTTCATGAATGTTTGAGCATTTGATTAACATGTTGAATATCCATAATAATGCTTATATATTATATGCTCATGATTTATCCTGATATTTGTCTCATGATCCATCTAAGGGAAGGTAAGATTATGCTTTAATGTGATTAACCATTTAATCCTTTCTCCTTGTTGGAATTGATCTTGTGAATGTTTAAGGGGGAGATGGCCATTGACAGTGTCCTATGATTCTTGAGCACTTGAAATCTTCAACAATGATCTTGATAAAATCTCAACAAGTGGTGTTCATCTCTGTTGGTAATATCTTTTAAACACCATATTAAATTTGTTCTTAATAATGCCTCACATTCGTTCTTGAATGATGATTGCTATGCTTTTTACTGTACTTGTTTGCATATAAATTTTTAAATATATTTTCATGATTGCTTGTGTATTCAATTTGTTTGTTTTTAGATAATTTCATAATTACTTGACTATTTAGTTGAATAAATATGTGAACATACTAGCATATAAAGTTGCACAAATATTTGCAATGGTTGAATATATTTCTTCATGCTTTAATTGAATATCTTGGGTAGAAATATATTTTGACTTACTTATACATATTACTCCTTCGATGTGCTAAATGAGTATATTTCCTTATGCTTTGCTTGATTATATGTTGATTGTGAATATATCTTGATTTATTGTTTTTTAAACTATAATGAATGGATATATTTCTTGATCTCTTAGTTAAATATCTTTGCATGAAAATATATCTCATTGTTTCGATTTGATGGTTAGAAATTATTGTTGAACTTAATGCTTATATATACTTGATGATTATCACTAACCATTGTCTCTTGAGTTTTTGTGTTTAAAGCTCACACTCTTAACCTTTTTGATATAGCGAAAAGGGGGAGAAGGTTTATGAGCACATTGAAATGCTCTTATATTAGATGAATTTTTCTTGAAAACATTTTTAAACTCAATGCATGAATTGAGGGGGAGAATTTTTAAAGTTCATATTCGATTCTTATATCTTTCTCACTTACACTTAAATGCTTTCAACAAGGGAATAAAGACTAATTAAGTTAAGAGGAGGTTTCAAAAAATTTCGAATGCTATATGCTCATGTTTTTGTCATTTTAAAAAAGGGGAGATTGTTAGCCTTGAGTTACATCATGTTTTAATTTGAAAAAAATCACATGTTAATCTTGAACTTAATGTCAAGCACTTGAAATTGTCTAAAATACATTTTTAATCCCCTAAGGTTACATAATTGTTTGAAAAGCCATGCATAAATTAGAAACATTTTATAAGCTTCAAAACAATGCATATTTAGCTAATAAAGCAAGAGCAAACATACCTTCAAATGTTATTTGAAATTAAGAACAAGGCAAGGAAGAAATAGCTGAAGGGAAATGCCTAAAAGCTAAGGAAACCTCAAGGCGCAAGTCAAAAGTCGATCCTAAAGAAGATCAAGTCGATCTAAAGGCAGAAAGAGTGTAAAATTTGAAGAATATAAAGCCATATTCGACCGTGGAGTGCCTATAGTCAACCTTATTTCAGAAAGCTTAAGAAAATGAAGATTTTAATAGATATAATTGACCCTGGCTGAAGCATAGTCAATCTTGACAAGTCAAAAGCACAAAAATGTTTGACTTTGCACAAACATAATGTCAAGCCCTACTCTATTATATACTTGTCATGTCATTCATGTACTTGATAGCATATCTACATATTGGGATACCTCGGAGAATCGTTAAAAGTCAATATCGTACCTAGTGGTATAATTAAGTCGATTAAAACCTCGAACTAGTTTGAATAGAGAATTTATGATATATTTAAGAGTTATTGAACCTTAGAATGTCTTAATAAGGTGATTCAGAGTTCGAGGATTAATTTGGAGTCAAATTAGGAATTTTTATAACGTAGGGGCAAAATGATCATTTTGCCACTCGAGGGTAAAATTAGAATGTTGGACGAAATTTTTTTTTATCAATTTTGACTAATTGGAGCATGATTTGAATTTCAGAAATGAAAAATTTTAATTCCGACATTTTTTTGAACATAAGGGCAAACAGTCATTTTACGTGTCCACGAGGACGTAATTGGAATTTTTGGAATTTTACACCACCATAACACTTGTCAAGCCCATGAATTTCACCTATTATTATTTTATACTTTGGATAATTAAGAGATTACATGTGGTGGTGAGAAAATGCTTAATTGTTAAGTTTTAACCATGGACCAATCACATGGTGACACATGTCAAGTTTTAATATTTTTATAATTCCCCTTATAAACTCTCCCATTTCACTCTTCAAGGCCGGCCAAAGCAAAGAACAAAGAGAAAAGAATAGAAACAAACCCTAGAGAGGAAAATTCAAGAGAAACTTGTTGAATTTCAAAGAACAAAGCAATCAAAGGTAAGATTTTTCAATTTTAGCTTAAGATTTACCTTTCCCATGCTTTCTTTTTCATTTTCTATGGATGAAACACAAGTTTCCATGAGGGAATACTTGCTGGCCGAACATAGGGAGAGAGGTTTTGATGGTGGATTTTGCTAGATTTTATGATATCTTAGTGTTTTTAGTTGTTTGATGATGTTTGGCATGAAAAACACGCAAGAAAATCACATGCCCTTCAACAACCCTCTTTGGCTGAATTTTTTTAGATGACATGTTGATGATGGATTTGATTCCTAATGATGTAGATGGATTTATTGGACTATGTTAACACTGATTAGCATGTTAGTTCGAAATCAGAATAAATTTCAGTTATGATGAATTAAGTCACAATCAAGCTCATCGAGGTACTTTGGTGTATTTGGAATATTGGAAGTATAATGAATATATTTGAAGTTGAATCGGATGTTTTGGTTAATTCAACAGTGTATAGTTTGAGTTAGATCGAATACAAATTCAGTTTGATCATAATTGAACCCACATAGAACATCGTCCTTAAGTGATTATTTGAACAATTCTCATTCAATTTCATGCATTCATATAGAGCCTGAAATAGTTTTATAACAGTTTGGCACAAATATATTGAATTACGTGTCGTGTATTATGTATAGGTGGTGAGCCCTTTGATAAGGGTAAAGATATCGTACCCGAGGACTAAGAATAGGAGTACTCCAAACTCCTGCTATTGTGAGTAATCAAATGATCATCTTAACTATCTAAAGTAGTTTATATTCGTTTTTATGTTTTAAAGAATAATGAGTTTAAATTGTAAATTATTATGTTTTAAAATTTAAGTGTTGATTAAATGAAATGAGATTTATAACTTGTTTTGAAATCGAATACTGGTTTTGGAAATTGAGTAAGTGGAGACTATATATTTGTGTTTGATATATGGTTTGAATTGATGGCTTATGACATTGTGATGGCATGAATGACTGGTTTTGTGTTTGTGTGGAATATATGAACTGTTTTGTTTTACCTTGACAGGTTGGGTAATATTATATTAGCCATGTCAAGCTGTCAAAATTTTTATTGATTTGGTGGTTTATTTGATTAGCTTACTGCCGTGGGCGGGTTTCTGTGGACCAGCCTATTAGAGGGGCACAGTAAACCCTGTTATATTTTACCTTAGTATGAGAGGCACAAAGGGTATCTCCTAAGGTAAGTTTAGAGTTCACTTCACGCCGAACCACCACGTGAGGATGAAACTCAGCCAACACCAAGGAATGGCTATATTTTAAAAGTAAAAACATGTTTTATGGGTATATGTCATTTTAACAACCTTGGCGGACTCGATTGAATGCCTGGGCCAAGGTGTCCCCGAGTATGAGTTTTGGCACAAGCCAAGTTTTTTTAGAGAATCATAAGCCTTGTTGATTATTTTGATGAAATGTAATTGTTTTATATGAATTGAAATGAGTTTTGGAATGTTATGAATCATATTATGATGGGATGATTTAACTGTCTCCATTTACTCGGTTTTAGAGGTTGTAGATGAACTTTGCTTACTCACTGGGTTTGTAAAAACTCACCCCTTCTTTTTAACCATTTCAGGCTCAGGACAGTTTGTAGACAGCCGATTTTGTTGAGGGTGTCTTTTGGATTTGCATCCTTAGAAATCGAAAGTCTACAGTCTTGTATATTTTCGGTTATATTGGGGCCCACATGTCATTGTAGAATATTTTTGTATACCTGGTTTAGTGTGCTATTATATATATGAATTTATTTTGCTTTTATGCTACAAAAATTGTTTATGCAGGATTCTATAAATATTGTTTTATAAGAAAATAGAATATTTTATTTAATATTTTATTTAGTTTGATTAGCCATAATTTCATTTTAAATGGATGATCTAGATTACTAAAATTATTTTTAGATAAGAAATGTATATATTTCGATCGTATATTGTATTTTTACCAGCTTTCAAAATTTTTGGGTAAAAATGACCAAAATATCCCCGTGTAGCAGAAATTACTTTTTGTTTGTTTTTGATTTAAAAATAGTTTATATTCCCTTAAAACATGATATTTAGTAACTGTTGCTCACAAGGGAGACCTAAAATTGATGCAAGAGCTTTGCGAGGTTTCGGTTGACATTCCGGGTAATGAATGTCTATCGAGACATCGCGGTAGTTGTCACGGGCTCGAAGGGAGTACCGGATCGTGACACATAATCAACTATAGAGAAGGCATAGTCGACCATAGCAGTTCAGACTTGAAAAAACATGCTCTTGGGAGTTGGATCGACTAAAGGAAGATTATACTTGGCTATAGAAGCTCTAATTTGAGAAATTTGAAGAACATAGTCAACCCTAGGAGCATTGTAGTCAACCCTCAAGCCTTAACAACGGCCGGATTTAATTCAAACTTCTGTCTAACGGCTCCAAACTTTACATTAATTATAAATAGCCACATTTTGAGCTATATAAGTGCAAGAGAAGACTTGAACCAAAGCTTCAAACCTTAAAGAGACCTCTAAAAGCCCATTTTCACTTTCTAGCTTCATTTTAGTCTTCCACCAAGATTTTATAAGCCATATACTTGCTTATGCAAGCTGAAATTTATTCTCTTACTACATTAAAGCTTAAAGGCTTAGCACCCAGCCTTTTGTAAAGGCATTTTCTTACTGAAATTTGTACTCCATTGTAAAGGTTCTAGTTTAACCTTGAAAAGCTATTTGTGAGGGTTTGTGGTTAAGCTTGTAAAAACCATTTTTGGTGAGTTATCCCTTGATTTTGTTAAAAAGCAAGAATCACTTTGTAGTTTATGTATGGGTTATCATTTTTTGTTAAAAAGCAAGAATCCCTTGTGTGGATTGTATAAGGGTTATTCCTTAATCATATTAAAAACAAAGAATCCTTTTGTGGATGGTGTGAGGGTTATCGCTTTGTCTTGTTAAAAAGCAAGAATCCTTGATAGTGGATTGAAATTCCTTGGTTATGAAGGGAGTAGATGTAGGCATCCAAAAATCCGAACCACTATAAATTCTTTGTCTCTTTTTAATTTTTCATATTATTATTTATTACTTATATTTTCCTTAGGAAAATAGTTTTATATTGATTTATTGTTTTACCCTTAGTAAAATATTTTTCCCTTTATTTTTCATATCTAGCATTTAACTTAGGAAAATATTTTTCTTTAGTATATTATTTTTACGCTTAGTGATTTGGTATTGAAAAATTGTTTATGATACTAGGAAATATTTTTACGCTTACTCTTTCTTGAATTAATAAATGGATTGAGTTACTAAACTAGAGTTCCAAAATTGTTTATAAGTCTCTTTCGATGTTTTTATAAAAATATTTATCTTAACCAATTCACTATATTCTTATTAGAACTGAATTAAAGACAAACTCATTAAGCTTAGGCTTTAATCTTAGCTACATAAGACATATAGGTATGTTCTTATCCTATACGCAAATCATATTATCCAATCAACTAAGTGAATTTGAACTTATGTTATTCCATTAATGGCCTACACTAAACTCCCTTTTCAAAGTTGTGTTTATGTTACAGCCCAATTTCTGGGCCATGATCAGTGCATGGGCCAAATGGGCACAACCCACCAAACCCAAGCAAGCCTCTTATGCAGCCTATTCATCATTCCATCAAACATTTCTAAAGTTACATTTCTTAATTCTCAACTATAAGTACTTTAGTAATGTGCTACGACAACCCAATACTTGCATTTATATTAACCCAAAACGATGTCAACCATTGCCAACTCATAGTGGCAACATTAATGAAAATGAACACATACTGTTGGTGATATGTATCTTAGTGATTTACATCACGTGTACATATACACAGGCAAAAAACTCTTGACTTCCAGCTGAGCGACCTTAGGTGAAGGTACAACTATTGAATGCCGTGGTACTTACCAAAAGGGTGAATATTCATGGACCCCTCACTCTAGGTTCCAACTATCTCCGGATCTAAAAAACATGAGTTGAAAAGGGTGAGTATAAACTTAGTGAGTGAACATAAGAAGGGAACAAGCAAATGATAATGAAAGTTTAGAAATCATAATGCACTTAAGTTAAAAACAATGCAATTTAGTTTAATTTCTTGTTCAAAAACCCCTCATTCAAACTTTGATTGTTTGGTCCCTTAGTGTATAGAATCCATGATCAACCATGAAGTTGAAAGGAGTGTAAACTACAACAGAATCCAAGCATGGCAAGCATGACAAGGTGAATCTCGCTGCAGCGAAAAGGCATTCTCGCTGCAGCAAAATTTCTGGGCAGATGAAATTAGGGGAATTTTCACTACTATAAAAATCCAATCCTGTTGCAACAAAAATCAGATTAAACACATTTGACAATAATCAAGTTTCAACAGTCAATGCAATCACATATTAATTCCAAACCTCTCTATGTAGTAAATATCTATCTATATATAAACACATATACCACCACCGCCTCACCCAACTCATGTGCAGTCCCACATCGCACATAGCCGGAGTCATCATGTGCGCCCCCACATCTCGCACAGCTAATGCCATCGTGTGCACCCCCCACATCGCACAAAACTAATGCCATCGTGTGCACCCCCCACATCGTGCACAGGCAATTTCATCATTCACACTCCCGCACCCCGTCTTCACTAGCATGTGCACTCCCATATCACACATGTGCGGTTATAATTATCACACAATATTAACTATCAATACATAATACATATATATCAACATAATATAAGAGCGAAAGGATTCATCATATTACACATTCACAACATACAACGTTTCATCAAGGGCTTGTTCTGGTGCATATTTTGAGAAAAGTTCAGTAAAATATTTCAAGTGATTCAACCAAATACATATGCATTTACCCCAAAATATTTTAATGCAAAAACATGTCTTTGTTAATGCTTGTGGATCGACTCGAACTTCGACTAATGCTCCGTGTGGAGGTGTGGGGCCTCATTGGAACCTATCGCACACACAATAGCATCACAACCAACTTAATTTATATAAATGTTATTTCAAAAGCTATTTCTTAATTCAAACTTTACTAGTTATTCCTAACTAGTTTCCAATTGCTATTTGACTAGCCATTTATTTGTACCATTTTGGTCAAAATAGAAATAAATAAACAACCCTCAACACTAGAACAACCCATTAATCTAATCATTGACCTTCATCAACAACTTAAAAATTTACCCTAATTCATTACTCACCTTGGTGGGGTTGTACTTGAATTCCTTGATAAAGATTAAAGAGGGGAAAACTCTTTTAAGAGCATTCAAGCTACTTTGAAGAGTCTTTCTCTCTCTAAAACTTTCAACTAGTGAGAGAAAATGCAGGGGAAAGACTTTTTGAGGGTTTTTGAGGTGGAAAAATGAAAGATCATGAAATACCCTATGAAAAAGTGGGCAAAAACATGAAATTTGTACTTTGAGAAAGTTATGGAGGATTCAAGGTGTCTTCCCATGGAAGATGAAGAATTCTGCAAAAAGGAGAGAAGAAATGAGAAGAAGATGAAGAAGGTGCTGGAACTTTAGATATTTATATCTAAAGTTAATCCAAGTCTCACATAAATTACAAAAATGCCTTTAACAAGGTGATTCTATCTTCCTCCTTTCCTTTGTGCAGTCTTTTACTCTTTTGACACTAAGAAAAGGTCCATAATAGATTAGGGGCACTTGAGTTCGTGAAAACTTAGAAATTTAGACACGAAGTCCAAAATGACTATTTTACCTTTATTGTGGAAATATCATTATTTTTATTTTTTTCATTTATTTTATTATTATACACATCATTCGTGTATTCCTTAGGCCTACTTAGGCCTTAATAATATTAGAAAACCCACGTCTAGGAGCTCACTAAGGAAAATGATAAAATTACCCCTAGTTTATGTTATTGTGTCTACTTCTAGTTATGTGTCTATGGAGGTCGAGGTTTCACAGTTTAGGTTTCAAGATCAATCAAGCAATCACAAGCCTTAAACTCAATATTGGAATGAACAACTCATATTCCATTGATAATAAGCAAGAGAGAAATTAAATATCCAAATTACATGTTGAGTTTAATTGCAATCCTAGATAAAAAATTTAGTTCATGATGAATGATAAAAACAAAATCCAAGGAAGTTCAACCATCGATAACAATTCAATAAAATTAAAGAAGAAATAAAGAAGAAAAAAAACTAAAGATTGTCAAGTCTTCGATCTTCCAACTTTTTCTTTGCTTTCTTAAATGCTTGATGGCTTTTTTTCTTCCAACGAACCCTAGCTTAATTATGTCTTTTACATGCTACAAAAGTGCCTTTTAAATAGCTTTTAAAAACCCTACTTTTTATAAAGTTAGGAAAACTCCTCGTTTGAGATATTGACATAGCTTTTAAAAACCCTACTTCTTATAAAGTTAGGAAAACTCCTTGTCTGAGATATTGACACAGCGTTGCAACTTCACTTTTCTAGCATGCAACACCACACTTGCTGTATCCCATTGTGTACTCTACTGCACTCAATCAACTTGTGACGTGAATTTCTCCTCTATCTGGGTTGAGCTAGGCAAAATGGTAAACATAAAAGTTGTAGCCCTGTCTATTAGCTTTCCAATAACTCAAGATTCACATCGGTTGAATCTCTAGAATGAGAATTATGCTCAAAAAGCTAAAACATGTATGAGAGAAGCATTTCCCATTCATGCACTCTTTTTCACCAATTAAAGCATTTTTATTTGTATACCTACGAAAGCATAAAAATAAATCAATAAAGAACTAAACTAAAAGCAATTTAACATAAAACTAAAATAAAACAACTCAACATGATTTAAACGAAACTAAGAAAAGTAACTAAAAACATTTAATTTCAAACCTATATCTCAAGAACTTGGCCACTTTAATAGTCAAAATGTAACAAAATAATTATGAAATAGAATTATCACCACACCTTTGAGGGAGGTGTTTGTTGCCAAACATGAATATAAAGCTTGTGTATTTCATGTTAAGGGAAGAGACACTTACGTTAATCTAGTGCTATTAGACATGCTAGACTTTGATTTGATACTTGGGATGGATTGGTTATCTCCCAACTTTGGTACTGTGCATTGTCACCACAAGAGGGTGAAATTCGAGTACCCTAGAGAAACACTGTTCTATATCCAGGGAGATCGTAACATTGCATCAAGTAGTGTCATATCGACCATGATTGCTAGTAAATTCATAAGACATGGATGCCTAGGATTTTTGGTAATAGTCTTGGATAACCAAGTGGAAGTAGTTAATGTGGTAGATGTGCCAATAGTGGGAGATTATATTGATGTGTTTTTTAAGGAGTTACTTGGATTGCGCCTTGCGAGGGAGATAGAATTTTGTATTGACTTGGTGTAGGACACTAACCCCTTTACCAGATGGCACCAACAGAGCTTAAGGAGCTCAAGGACAAGTTAAAGGATTTACTGGACAAGTGATTTATACACCCTAGTGTCTCACCATTGGGTGCACCTATATTGTTTGTGAAAAAAAAGGGATGTTCGATGAGACTTTGTATCGACTATAGGCAGTTGAACAAAGTGACTCTCAAGAACAAGTATCTTCTTCCACGCATAGATGTGTTTGATCAATTGTAAGGGGCTAAGTATTTCTTTAAGATTGATTTGAGATTTGGTTATTACCAATTGAGGATTAGAGATGGGGACATGCCTAAGACTGCCTTTCACATGAGGTATGGTCATTATGAGGTTTTGGTTATGTCATTTGGTTTAACTAATGCCCCAGCTACTTTTATGGATATAGTGAACAGAGTGTTTAGACCATACTGGGATAAGTTTGTGGTCGATTCATTGATGATATGTTGGTCTACTTGAGGAGTCGAGAGGAACATGAGTAGTACTTGAGAATTGTGCTACACGTTGGAATGAGCTCTACAACTAATTGAGATTGGTCAAGGCTTGGTTTGAATCATGCAAGAATATCATTCACATCGAATGATTAGAGGCTTTCATTCATCAATAAGACATCAATTATAATGGGTTCTAAGTCTAATTAGATGAAGTCCATGATATTAATATGCTTTGCAAGGAATTATGGTGGGTTGCAATTATGAGTTCCCTGTTCATCAAAGCATAATCTCTAAATGTTTGTAGTCGATGCATCATTAAGAATGGACATCAATGATGCCTAAAGACTAGTACATTTTATGTTCCTTACTTGGGAATTAAGCAATCGATCTCACAAGTTATAATATGAAGATATTTGGAACTAGAATGTAGGTGCTTGCCATGGGAGAGCAAGTTTTTTACCTAGACGAAGCAAAATCATATTCAAAATAAATATTTCAAAACCATGGGTGAGCCTATTACTGACTTGGGGAGTCATGCAAGCTTTAGCTCATGAATTGTGCTGTAGTCACAAGGCATGAACAAGACTATACACTAGTCCCTACTACTCCGCTGACGAACATAGATTGACCTTGGACTCTCTATAGCCTAGGTTCGCTTTGATACCAAGTCTGTCATGACCCAAATTTGAGCAGCTATGCTAGCACACATGAGCCTGGCAGGCAAGCGCGTGAGACTTAAGGAAGCCTTTAGTAATAAGTCTTGTTCAACATAAACCATTCACATAAGGCTTTCTAGCCAACATCATTTCATTAAAATTAAATCTTTAGATTTCAATACTAGCCCTTTAGCTCGTAATAACATTCCAAGATTTAAACATAACATATACATAGACTTACATTGGCTAACTCATCAAATTATTAAACATCTTATTACATAACATCATATAAGGTAACACAACACTCACATAATCCATTCTAAAACATAACCATTTAAACATTGCGAAAGTGTAAGACTCATCGATGATTTAGCGAAGATACCTCGCTAGTTGATAACATACCACTTGCCAAAATTGTGTGTCAGACGTCGACAATGCTAACTTACCCGTTCTTCAATGTCTATTTATCTACACAATACAATCAAAAAGGGTAAGTCACACTAGTACTTAGTAAGCGGGAGCATAAATCAATTGTAAGTGTGCAAGGATAGTTGTTACACATATCCTCTAAACGTGCATATACAATAATAAACTTATCATACACATAAGGGGATAGGTCGAACATCACTTGTCGTAACTACACTATCATTGTCTGGTTAGTCACACTATGATGCGTTCATACACACTCATTTATCATATACATAGGGTAAGCTATCTCTATCTCGTCTATCATTATTATTATTCTCATTATAGCCATTTATCGGCTTTTATCAGTCGTATTAACTGACCCACCATATAGCCTTCTACACACTTGTTTAACATACATACCTTATAATCTTTCACATTAAGCATAAGTTCTTAGACTCTATAACTCACGTTACATCATCTTACATTATCATACAATACAACTTTTACCTTAACCCTTTGCCTAATCATTAATTCATAGCATAACATATCATGGTGTACATTTCATATTTTATGGCATGTCACTATACATTCATACCATTATACATATCATAGAGTGGTCTTCCCTGGACATAACATAGTCATGCACAGTGGCCAACCGACAGACAACATACAATATCATGTCATGCCTCATTGCTGCAGCAAACAACAGCATCATGTCACATCTCATTGCCAAAGCAAACGATAGAGTCTATAAACATTATTCGGAGTAATCTCAATGGATAGCATCATAACGCTACAAGCAATAAACATAGGCAAGACGAAACGACCATCCCTGCTTACCGCTACCTTGTAGGCATCATACATCATCATTGCACAGCAAATGAAGATCACAAGTAGGGCAAAACCACCATCCTTGCTAGCAACAAACATAGTCACAGGGTATGGACACTCTCAACCTCATAATAAACATCGTCCAGAAATCCTCCACGAATGGAACATGGTTATTCTACATCATAACATTGTCTGGAATCATCCATGGATAGTTCACATTAATCATTCGTGACTTCAGTGAATCATACTTATCATCTTAATACATCATCATCACACAAAGCTAGGCACTATCCTTCTAGGCATATCATACAATTGTCATAATGTTCACTAGTCTAGACATAACGTTTCTAGATGTATTCATCATAGTATCATAATTTCCCTAACATTGGTTTATATTCGTATTAACATCATTAGCCTAAGCATGATCCTTCCAAGCATATCATATCATTCTCAAACATTTTCTAGTCTAGACATGCTTACGGTTCACACATAGCATACATTTTGCATTTTCATCATTGAAGCATATATGCACCCGAGTCATTAAGCTCCTACACGTAAAAGTTCCCCACTCACCTTGACACTTTGAGTGTTCTTCTATCCATACTTGCACACTTCAACTCAACAACTCAATAGTTGCAAATGAGTAGAATTCTTACTCCCAATGGTTATTTAGCATTTAACAATGCATACTCATAAGCATTTACATCATAATCTCAATTTCATAGCCAAGTCCTGGCTTTCAAGTTACTTCTAGCTTTTCAATATAACACATTCTCTAACTAATTATCATACAAGCTTAACTTTCTCATATTCATCAACAATGACTACATCTCTTACCTCAAACATGAATTTGGCTCACTTTAAAACTTTAATCTCCAACCACTTTTGAGTGCCTTTATCTACCAAAGCTGGAACATTGAATTGTTTAATCAAAAAACCAATCAGTAAAAAGCTTTAATCTTACCTCTAGATTGATTTTTAGCCTCAAAACTCCTTTAAACAACCTCCAAATTTCAATTGGGAGTGTAGAATTTTGTGGGGCAGCAAGTGGGAAATGTTTTGGCTTTGTATTGAAATCAACGGATTGCCCAAAGCCATTTTATTTTTTACCAGTTTTTATGCCTCTATAGATAGATGGAATGCATCTATCAATCGATCCTTCATGGATCTTAGCTTTTTACCTTCACCTATCAATATATTTTTTGAGTCTATTGATAGATCATGCTTTTGTACTTCCATACCACTTTCGAGTGGAAATCTATCAATAGTTTCAGGGAATCTATCGATAGTTTGTACTCTTGCTGCTTGATAGTCATTTTCTAGTGGCCATATATCAATAGATATCGAGAATCTATCAATAATTGCACCTTAGCTGGCTTCCCTTTACTCTTGAGTGGCCATCTATTGATAGATACCAAGAATCTATCGATAGATCTTCATCCATCTTGTTTTCCTAGCCTTCTATCTTGGTATCTATCATAAATGTAGAACACTTATCAATAGATCATGACTAGAATGCACATATTCAAAACTTAGAGCATTCCTAGCTCAATTCTTTAACTCCTATTTAATTTCCCACATATATTCTTGTCTCATTGCATCATATTTTACTCAATATCAACACATAATCTCATCATATACTTCAAATTCTCATCTATGCTTTATGTCACATAGTACATAATTCAAACATAGCATAAATCACATGTATATATCATGCTCCTTTAAGTGCCAAGCATATGCACAATATCGTTTCGTTACTTACTCATTAATACATAATCTTCTTCTATGGACATAGGCATATTCTCAATTTCATTCATCCATAAACTCATTAAAATTCAAATTAACCCACATCATGGTTTAACTACATACATTGTTATCATCAAGGTCGGGGTGTTACATTTATGAATGGCATGAGATTACAAGTGAATGGTTATGAAAAATTTGATGGTTGTCTATGGATGGCATGCTCAAAATACGCAGTAGAAAGAAAATTAAAAACTTTATAACTAAACAACAAAACATGCCTCCACCCATGGATCACCTTGGTGATATTTAACACATAAAAAGAAAAAATAAATTATTGTTTAGAAAGTTACCTTGCCATGTAATTTCGTAATCATGATGGCACTTTCTGAAGCAATCCTACGAACACAACAAGGAGTAAAAACCCTAGCCAATCAAGTGCTTGGCTTTCAATGGTAGTACACGCGATTGCACTTGAACCTTCAACAAAGAAAGGAGTTTTTAACTATACTTTGTGCTAGCAAAGAGGAAAACAATTGTTCTTTTCTTCTTTTTCACAATCTTAGCCGAACTTTTCTCGAAAATTGCTTCATAAGCAATTTTCTCTTTCACACAAAGGGAGTGGTGGCAAAGAAAGAAAACGTTTCTCTTTTTCTGACAAAAACTACGTTTTCTTCAATTGTGAAAAACTCTCATATGAAAAATAGTTAAAATGTGACTTATATAGTTAGGTTAAAATAACTTCAATTTTGCAATTAAGCCTTCAATATTATAAAATAACTTCAATTTTGCAATTAAGCCTTCAATATTATAACACATTATAATATTGGGCCCATTAATTAATTAAACTCTTTTAATTAAGTCCTTGGAAATTAAAATCAAAATTAATTTCCTTTATATTTTGCAATCAAGGCCTTATAATTATAACTATTTATAATTATGTCTAAAACTTAATTAAACTCCTTTAATTAAGTTTATAGAAGTTAATTACCTAGCATGTGATTTAAGTCTAACTTAAATCATCACTCTCTCAATTTAATTCAAATGCAATCATTGTGTGTGACCCATTAGGTTCCCAACATGTTGGCAATGGAATTGATTAATGACTTGATTGATTAATATAAATTTTAATCAATTAGTTTATAATCAATTCCATAGACCAAGATTGACATCTAACAATGCATCATGGCTGTCACGACCCAAATTTCGGGCCATGACCGATGTATGGGCCCAATGGACATAGCCCACTAAGCCCAAGCAAGCCTATTTACATGATCTGTTCATTACTCCATCAGAATTACTGAAGTCATATTTCATAACTTTGAATCAAAATAATACTAAACATTGCCAACTCATAGTGGCATATCGATCAAGTATATATATATACATTGTCTATAACATGTATCTTAATAATTTACATCAGGGTTGGCTATACATCTTAAGAAGAAGACTCGATTTTCAGCAAAGAGACTCAGGGCAAATGTACAGCTACTGAATGCTGAGACACCTACCAATAGTCGAATCTATGAGGTCACCTTGACCTAATTACCGACTGCCTCCTGATCTGAAAACATGAAGTTGAAAATGGTGAGTATAAACCCAGTGAGTGAACAAGAAGGGAACAAGCAAACATTAAGAAATGTTTAACGAAATCATGATGCATTAATTTTTCAAAACAATGCAATTTGTTTTAGTTCTTATTAAAACCGATCATGTAAACCCTATATGAGTAAATCACTTTATGAAAAGGGTCCATGCTCAACAAAGGATTTGGAGAGTGAAAACTTCAATAGCATTCATGCGAATCAGGTCAAATAAACGACGGGTTCTCGTTACAGTGGAAAGGCACTCTCGCTGCAGCGACACTTTACTTAAATGATCAACTAGCCGAGGGTTTCTTAACTAGTTGTGGGTTTCTCACCAAACCTCTTCATTTTAAACTTAATTCATTTATTCCTTAATATTGGAAGTCCATGCTCAACTATGGTATCAAAGAAATGGAAAATAGAGTAGCAACCAAACCAAATGAGGAGCAAAACAAAAAGTTTTTCACTGCAGCGAGATTCAATCTTGCTACACCAAAATTTTTGGTCACAAAACAGAAAGTTTCTCGCTGCAGTGAGAAGCTACAGTAACATTCTCACTGCAACGAGATTTTCGACCAGCCTTACCCCTCCAACCCGAGAGTTTTTCGCTGCAGCGAGAAACAGAGCAGTGAGAAAAAAGTTTGCTTCTTTCAAGAAAAAGCCATTTTGCTGAAATGACAAAATCAACATAAAACACATAAAGATTTCCAAAGTTCAACATGCCAAATTCATATGCATTTCAAGCATAAACCATATACATGAGTTTTCATTTTCTAGACATATATACATATACATACATGGATAAATACCAATACCATTATCATCACATCCAGCTCATGTGCATCCCCCCACATTGTGCACAATCAGTGCCATCGTGTACATCCCCCCACATCGTGCACACACACGGTTATAATCATCACACAATATCAACCATCATGCACAACATATATATATATATATATATCTATATATATACCAACATAATGTAGTAGTGCATAAATCCATAACAACCGCATGTCACAACATAAAATCAATTTATCAAAGGCTTGTTCCCAAGGCACTTGTTTTTAAGGAAAGCTGGATAAAATCATTCAAGTATATTGTACAAATAAGTTTACATTCCCAAAACAAATTTTGAAATGCAAGTTCACTCACCGGTATCTTGTTGAACCTTTTGTTGACTCTACTTCTCTAATTGTCCAAATGGGGCGATGAGGCTTCGTTGGAACCTATTATCACATTAGCATCACCATTAATTCAAGCCACATACTTATAGATTCTAAAAGCTATTTCTTGGCTAGCTTCCAATTGCCATTTAAATGGCTATCTATATTCACTACCTTAACCACTCTAAAATGAATAAACATCTTACTATAAAACATTCACAAGCCTAATCATTAGCCACCCTCAACATTTAAAATCAACTTTAATTTACCCCTCACCTTGATAGCCTTGAAATTTTG
This sequence comes from Theobroma cacao, assembly GCF_000208745.1. Taxonomy (NCBI): domain Eukaryota; kingdom Viridiplantae; phylum Streptophyta; class Magnoliopsida; order Malvales; family Malvaceae; genus Theobroma; species Theobroma cacao. The sequence goes on from NC_030852.1 coordinate 12,973,869, forward strand.
AAATTCTTTCCAATAGTTTTCCAAGCTATTATAGGGGCTTTCTTTCTCTCTCTAAACACCTAGCTAGTGAGAGAAAGTATGGAAGTGGGATTTTCAAGGGTTTTAAAGTGAGAAAGTGAAATAGCACAAGGGTTCTAGTCAAAAGGGCACAAAGGTATGAAAATTAGAGCTAGAGAGAGAAAGTTATGAAAGTTTCATATCAAACTTCCATGGAGGATGGAAGCAACGTGAGATCGAAGAAGAAGAAGGAGAAGAAGCTGTTAAAAGAAAAAGATATTTATAGCTCAAGCTTATCCATTCCACTTGAAATTACGAAAATGCCCCTTCACAAATTAGCTTGTTCTCTTCCAATCCTTTATGCAATCTTTTACTCTTTTGACACTAGGACAAGGTCCATAATGGTCTAGAAATGCTCGGGTTCATGAAAACTTAAAAATTTTACCCGAGGTGAAAAATGACCATTTTGCCCCTATTATGAAAATTATTGAAACTTCTAGTTTTCTTCGTGTTTTCATCATTACACATCATTTATGTGGTCTTATGCCTATTTAGACCTTAAAATATAATAAAAATTTCTTTTGAGAGCTTACTAGAGGAAATGACAAAACTACCCCTAGCTCGTGTTATGGCGTTTATACCTAGTTACAAGCCTATAGAGGCTGAGGTCTCACAATGGCCACCCAATTGTTGGGAGAGTCAAAGGGTTCTTTGACAACCTTTCAACATACAGTCTATTAGTGTAATTCATTCCCTCATCATATATCCCGGAGATGATAAGAGCTTGGTATAGTGTCTATTATTTTGGACCTCCATATTTGTTCCTACAATTATAGCATTAGTTTTATAAAGAGTTATGAAACCTTTTTCATAACCTCCATGTCACCTTGGCCAAGGACTTCAATATGCTAATGTTAACCAAGAACTGATAGGATATGTCCTCTAAAACACTTGAGGTAATGATTCCTATCTTGACCACTCATTTGCCTTCACATGCTTTATACTATACCCAAAACATCCTGTTTTGGCATCCTTGGTTAGGTACCCGTAGGGATGAAATCAAAGTATAGCACTCCACATATAAGACAATCTGGTGTCTCAAGTCTAGGGAGTATTTACACGACTGACACATGAGAAGTGTTGCGTAGACACTAGAGTACCAAATGCACTTCTCATGGTGGGTCATGTTCAGTGAACTTGCTTTCCTAGGCAAGCACCTATATTCTAGTTCCAAGTATCTCTATACTTCAATCTATGAGATCGATTGTTTACTTCCAAAGTAAAGAACATAGTGTTGGGATGAGCCTTGCAGCCAATTGGGATTGGTTAAGGCTTGATTCCAATCATGCAACAACATCATTCATGTTGAATGATTAAAGGTTTTCCTTCATCAATAAGACATTTATTATAACAAGTTATAAGTCTAATTTGATGAAGTCCATGAGATTAATATGCCTTGCAAGGGAATTGTAATAGGTTGCAGTTATGAGATCCTTATGCATCAAAGCGTAATCTCAAAATGTTCCTGGTCAATGTATCATTGAGACTGGATATCAATGATACTTAGAGACTGGTACATTCTATGTTCCTTACTTGAGAAGTAAGCAACCGATCTCATAGGTTGAAGTATAGAGATACTTGGAACTAGAATGTAGGTGCTTGCCTAGGAGAGCAAGTTCACTGAACATGACTCGCCATGAGAAGTGCATTTGGTATTTCACTCAAGTGTCTGTGCAATACTTTTCATGTGTTAGTTGTGTAAATACTCCTTAGACTTGAGACACCAGGTTGTCTTATGTGTGGAGTGTTATGCTTTGATTTCATCCCTACGGGTGCCTAACCAAGGATGCCAAAATAGGATGCTTTTGGGTATAACATGAAGCATGTGAAGGCAAATGAGTGGTCAAGATAGGAATTATCACCCCAAGTGATGTAGGGGACATATCCTAGCTATTCTTGGTTGATATTAGCTTATTGAAGTCCTTGGCCAGGGTGACTTAAAGATTATGAAAGGAGTTTCATAAGTCTTTATAAAGCTGATGATCAAACTTTAAAAACGAATATGGAGGTCAATAAGAGTAGACACTGTACCATGCTCTTATCATATTCGAGATATATGATGAGGGAATGAATTACACTGAAAGGTTGATCACTGAAAGGTTGATCACTGAAAGGTTGAGTCAAACCATTTTGACTCTTCTAACATTTGGGTGGCCATGATGGATTGCTAGATCCCACTCTTGGTCTATGAACTCTAGGTAGTTAACTTGATTAATGATAAATTTAAAGTTTATTAAGAATTATATGTTGAGTTCATTGCTAACATGTTAGAAGCCTAATGGGTCACACACCTAAAATGAATATTGAAAATAAAATGGGAGAGGTGATTAAGTTGGACTTAATCAAATTAGAAGTTATGAGCTTCTCAAGCACTTGATTAAAATTGTTTAATTAAGTTATGCCTAATTAATTAAATTGTTTAATTAAATTATTGGACCTAATTAACTAAATTGTTTAATTAAGTCATTGGGCCTAATTGATTAAATTAGTTTAATTAAGTCATTTGGCCTAATTGATTAAAATTATTTAATTAAATTGTTGGGCTTAATTAATTAAATTGTTTAATTAAGTTATTAGGCCTAATCAATTAAATTAAACAATTAAATTAATTGGGCTTCTTAAGTACTTAATTAAATTATTTAATCAAATGATTGGATTAATTGGCAATTACAAAATAGTTTTGTAATTAGGGTTTAAAATTAATCTAAGGTATAAATACCTTGCTATAGCCTCCAAACAAGATAGTGGAAAACGGCTGAAAAAAAAAAGAAAAAAAAGTGAACGGCACATTAGAAATTCTTTTGTCTTATTGTTCATTGTGTGAAGAAAAATAGTTTTTCATTCACTTCATTTTTGTGTGTTCAGCCCCACAATTTTGTGTGGATTTTGAGTTTATGAAACTTATCTTTGCTAGCACATTGTCAAGGCTTAGCACTCCTAATCCTTACAGAAGGATTTTCTTATTCATTGGTGTGGATCACCATTAGAGGCTGCACAAGGATTCCTTGGACAGCTTTGATTTGCAACAACCGGGCTGAGGTAATTGAGCTTTTCGAAGGCTGAATTGGTGGTTTAACAAAGGATTCATCAACCTTTGTTATTTAGGTAAAGTGATTTGATCATATACTTTTATTTTTAATTTAATTATGTACTCAATTTAGCATGAAAGAGATCCTAGGAGGGTGATGCGTAAATTTAATTTTTAAATTTATTTCCGTTGCGTTTTATTTGCATTTGATGCATGATCAGCCCTCACCCAACACATAGAATATACTAGTCTCTAAGCATAATTGATGTCCAGTCTCAATGATACATTGACCAGGAACATTTTGAGATTATACTTTAATGCATAGGAATCTCATAACTGCAACCCATTACAGTTTCCTTGCAAGGCATATTAATCTCATGGACTTCATCCAATTAGACTTATAACTCATTATAATTGATGTCTTATTGATGAAGGAAAACCTCTAATCATTCAACATGAATGATATTGTTGCATGATTGGAATCAAGCTTTAACCAATCCCAATTGGCTGTAGGGCTCATCCTAACAAAATTATCCCCTTTTGCCTTATCCTTTTCCTCATATCCACTCACAAAGTCTTTACGACTCACTTTATTTTTCTTCACTATTTTTGTTGCAGATCAATGATAGCATTCTCTTGTTAGCAGCTAGTGTCACAAAGACGTGATCCGTTCCTTTTTTGGTAAGTGATCTAACCGCCACTTCAGCCTAGAGGTCGAGTCATGTTCTGTTGACAAGTCGATCCTTACTTTATGTTATGTTTATGGATTATGAACTCTTTTATGATTATAGCCATTGTTTAACAATTTACGTTATGAATATTATGATTAATTGTGCAAAGGTGGCTCAAGAACCTATTTGGACACTCAAAGGTGTTGATGAATGATAGATGGTATTGTGCATGAGATTATGGCACTCTAATGGTTATATGAAATGAATGCACTTACACTACATATGTTGAGAAGTTCCATAACTATGTATTGTTACCTATGGATGCATGCATGTGTATGATCTTGTCTGCTTTATGTATAGTGATTATAGATAATTGGCCAAATTATGAATAAATGTAAGGAGGCTTTATTTGGCCGAGCGAGCTATACCCACAGGGTTCACGTGTTGATCATGTCCCACCTTAAAACAGGATGTGACAGCCTAATCATAACAAATATAAATGCCTTAATAAGAAAAACACTTCAAGGAACTTCAAGAAAAGAGGAATGATGGAAACTTGGAGTGATAGTGATGACTCACAAGATGTGGAAAATGAAGAAGATGCAAACCTTTGTCTCTTGGCACTTAACGATTACAAGGTATATCCTAGTCCTCATGATATTGATTCTTATGCTCATAATGAAAATGATTATTCTTTTGATGAGTTGCAAGATGCATATGATGACCTAATGTTTGAATTTGAAGAAAAGACTTTGAAATACAAAGGCATTATATCTAATCTCAAAGTTGAAAATGAAAAATTAGTTAAGACTAAGATTGAGCTAGAAAATATGATGAATGGTATGCAAAATGGAATTGAGTTGTTGTAAAAGAAAGATGATAAATATGACACATTCTCTAAGTTTCAAGATAACCCACAAAAATTGAACGATATGTTGGAGTTACAATGGGCTTTCTTTAACGAAGAAGGGTTAGGTTATGATTTCACACAAAAAGAACCTTAAAAATTTCTTTGTTAAAAATAATGAAAAGTATGATGAGTTTTCTAGATGCATTTGTTACATTAAATTTGGACATCTTAATTTATTTTTCCCTTTGAAAGTTGTCTCACAAAGATACAAAGTTGTGACATGGTTTCCAAAAGGAACTAAATCTCCACATGCTAAGGTTGAAAATATTGATGTGGTTTAAAAGAAAACCAAGACTACTAACCCTAAAAGACCTAAGAAAATTTGGAAACTATTGTTCAATTTACTACCCACGTAAGTATACGTATCGCAAAGACAATATAATGATGAGTAGAGTGTCAATCCCAGAGGGAATTGAATTAATTCTTACTATTAATTACTAAAATTACACACCCTAATTTTATCCAAACATTAAAAATGGAATTAAAAAGAAAAGCTTAAAAACTAAAACTATTTTAAATTTACTCAGCAAAATTACTATTCAATCTTGATTGACTTTTAAACCTAAGATTATGATGTCTATCAATACTTCATCTAATTATTGTTTCTCTTTCTTAACTTGGATTAAGTTGCTAACCTAGAGTCTTAAATTATTTACAAGTCTTTGTTGAGTTTCTCATAAAAATATCTTTCCTAGTTAATTTCCTATATATCTATGCAAATTAAATTAAAGATAGATTCAGTAAGTTTGAGCTCTAATCTTGGTTACGTATGGCTTATAAGGGTATGTTTACCCTATATATTCAAATCAAACCACCTAATCAATTAAGTGTATACGATCATACGCTATTCTATTCAAGGTTTACCTAAATCTCCTTCGTCAAGGTTTAACCTAAGTTTTTAATTCAATCTAATTGATGATCAGGCAATTAAAAGCATTAAGAATGAATAGAATAAACAACTTAAACCCATTAAACATAAGCAAAAGAGAGATAAATAAATCAGACCACGTATTGAGTTCAATCATAATCTTAAACAAATAATTTAGTTCCCTATCAAGTTACACATCATCATCAAATTAAGTTTAAGCATTTAGATTAACCTAAGAAAAAAAATAAGAGAATAACAAAAGGATGCTAGAACCCAAGAATTTATAATCTTGATCTTCCAAATCTTCTTGAATCCTTCAAATTCTTCTCAGCTTCAATGACTTTATGGCTTGATTCTTAACTGTCAATCTGGTGTTTCATTCCTTGAAAAGTCCTCTGAAAGGTTGTTTTTATAGGGTTTTGAAGTTAGGCCAAGTTTAATGAAAACGAAGTCAATTCCAACTAGGATTTCCTTATCAAACTACATGGGTCGTGGCCTTGACCTATTAATTAGTAGAAATCGTAATTGCTCTAGGACTGCTACAATGCTTCAAATTCCATAAGATGTTTAATCAATTTCTAAGGTGAATTGGGAAAATTAGTAAACATAAAAGTTGTATCTCTTTCTCTTATCTTTACAATGGTCTAAGAATCATCTCATTTGGAGTTCTGTAAAGAGAGTCGAAATACCAAAGCATATATAGTGAAAATTTGCACCTCAAAATTGCTTTCCTTTTACTATTAAAATTCTTCTTTCATTAAACTCTTACAAAAGCACAATTAATATCAATAACAACTTATCTTAATCACATTAATGAAAAATTAAGCAATAAATTAACTAAAATTATGTGAGACCTTGATCTTTATAGACTCGTAGCTAGAAGTAGATGTGATATCATGGACTAGGGGTAATTCGTCATTTCCTTAGTGAGCCCCTAGAAGCATGCTTTCAAACAATATTAAGGCCTAAGTAAGCCTAAGGCATAAATGAATGATGAAAATAAGGATAAAATGACAAAAGAGATAGAAATAATGATGATTTCCAAGGTAGGGGCAAAATGGTCATTTTTTATCTCGGGTCAAAATTTTTAAGTTTTTGTGAACCAAAGTATTTTTAGACTATTATGGACTTTGTCTCAATGTCAAAAGAGTAAAAAGATTGCACAAAGGATAGGAGGAAGACAAAGCCAACTTGTTAAGGGCATTTTCATAATTTAAGTGGAGTTGGATAAGCTTTAGCTATAAATATCATTTTCCAGCAGCTTTTTCTTCTTCTTCCTCCCATGTCACGTTTCTTTCATCTTCCATGGAAGCTTGTTTTGAAACCTCCATAACTTCTCTCAAATTAGCTCCAATTTTCATGCTTTTGTACACCTTTTCATATAACCTTTTGTGCTCTTTCACTCTCTCACTTTAAAAGCCTTGAAAAGTCTTACTTCCATACTTCCTCTCACTAGCTAGGCGTTTTAGAGAGAGAAAGAAGGAGCTTCTATAATAGCTTGAAAATTTTTAGAAAGAAACTCAATTACAAAGCTACCAAGGTGAGTAGTGAATTAGAGTTGATTTTTTTAAGTTGTTGAAAATGGCTAGTGGATAGATTTGTGAATGTTTTGTAGTTGAGGATATTTATTCATCTTTAGTGTGAATAGAATAGTGAAAGTAAATAGCCGCTTAATGGCAATTGGAAGGTAGTTAGGGATAACTAGTAGAACATGATTTAGGAGATAGCTTTTAGAATTATAGTTATGTGAATTGAGTTAATTATGATGCTAATGTGATGATAAGTTCCAACGAAGCCCCACCGCCCCATTTGGACCATTAGAGGAAGTTGGAGTTGGGTAAAGATTTAACAAATATCAGTGAGTGAACTTCCATTAAAATGATTTGGGGTAAATGTGTAAATATTTGAGTGAATTACTTGAAAGGTTTTAATTGTCTTTTTCTTTAAAATGTATATGGGAACAAGCTTTTAATGAAACGTTTTGCTTTGTAAAATGTGACTGTGATGAGTCCACATACTCCTTTATTTCATTAGTATACATACATGTGTGTTATGCCTTGATAGATAATATCGTGTAATAAGTATGACCATGCGTGTGTGGTGTGGGAGACCACATGTCGGTAATTGTTGGTCTCAATAATATGTGCTAGAAGGGGGGTGAATAGCACAAATTTTCTCTTTCAAAAATTGTCTTTAAGTGTAGACAAAGGTGAGACAAATGAAGGATAGAAAAATGAGACAAAAACAAAGTAAACAAGATAGCATAATTTAGAGTGGTTCGGTCCAAGACCTACATCCACTACCTTGATTATCCAACCAAGGATTTTCCCAACAAATTCACTAAGAATTGGTGAAATTCACAAGCTTTCACCAAGCTTTACAATGGCTTTTACAAGGCTCAGCCAAAACCTTTTACTCTAGTTTTTCGCGGGCTAAACTAAAACCCAAAGTGGTTTTTCCAAGGCTCAACCACAACCTATAACGATCAAGCTATTCCAAGCTTGAATAACCCCTTATAGTGACTTCCTCACTTTAAGAATACACGAAAAGAAGTAGAAGAAAGTACCTATGATCACAAGTTGATCTAAATGGTACAAGGTTGAGTGCAGAATACAAGTACAAAGAATGGGCGTTAAGGTGCAGTAGGGTACAAGAGAGATTTTTTGGTTTTTCAGATCTTATGTGGTTCAAATCTCTCTAACTCTTCTCAAAGATATTTTTCTAATTGTTGGAGGACTCTTTTATACTTGAAAAAACATCTCTGATGGCGGTTTGATTGTTTTCTAGCCGTTGGAGACAGTTGGGAGTCGGTTCTAGTCATTACTCTGTCTTTTAGTGTAGATTTCAAACTTGCAGGCAGAATGCTCTTGGTCGACTAACCGATATCTTAGTTGACTAAGTTGTCTTTGTTTTCCACTTCCTATCTCTAGTAGTTCTAGCTATAAGCACTTAATCGACTGACTAATTCTTGGTTGACTAAGTTGTCTCTGTTTCTCAAACTCTTTAGCCCGTTATTTCTCCAATTTAAATCTTGGCCAACCAACATTCTTCCTTATTCAACTAATGAGGTTCCTCCTTGTTAATCAGTCATGTCTCATCATTTTTATCTCTCTTTTTTTTTTTGATATACCCTTTGAAAGATTGATTTATTAATTTCATACATTAATTTTTCGGCACACTCAAGTAGAGGTATTAGACACAAATGAATGGGAATTTTTTATTATCATCAAAAACTAATGGAGCCAACAATCTCCCTCTTTTTGATAATGACAAAACATTCCTTGATTAACAGCATAGTGTCTTTTTACTCATTTTAGTTTCTGCAAAAAATGAGGATTGCTCCCCCTAAACATATGTTGTTCTTTAGTGTGTGCATATTTTGCTTACTTTATTCTAGCAAATTTTATTCTTGTTATATAGGAAATGGCATTGTATATTTAGAGTATATATGTGCAGCAATATAGAGTGATTTCCAGCAAGTAAGTATAAATAGATTGTCATTAAACTTTCAGTAATAAGTGTTGACAGATTTTCATCAAAGTTCCAGTAGTTGTCAAAAGTTAATTTATTAGATTTTGTCTTCATCATTTATGTTTCAACTGATACATTATACACAACATCTATATCTATTCACAAACAGAAATTATTCATAGAAATGAATTGTCAGCATATAATTCAATATTAATGCAGCAGCAGATTTTGTCAACAACAGTAAAAATACCAAGGATAGCAAAATATCAGTAAACTTCAATTTTCAACAGCCAAACATCATAATCATATCAGCATCCATTTGTTAAACAACCATATAGATAACAAAATTAAAACTAAGTGTTCAAGTGCCATCATGGCATAACCAGCAAGAAAACAAAAACAACAGTCCATACCTAAAATGCCCCTTGTTCATTTATGGTAAGTGCTAGTACCTCTACGCTAACATTTTTTTTAATTTATTCTCTGGTTCCTGCACCCCTACTTCTGCCATTCTACTCCCCCTCTTTGTCAGCATCAAATCAAGGGGTTTCTAGTCATCTAAGGTGTCAGAAGGTGAGGATTTAGTGCCATAAAAAGGATTCCAAGGAAAAGAAGAGGATTCTCTAAGAGGTGATGATTTTTAGGGGAAGGTTTTGGTGAGGACTTGTCAGAGACATTGATTGGATCCTAAGGTCAATAGACTGAAGTTGGTGTAGATTTCTCTGCCAACCTGGAAGACTTTCTTCTCTTGAGAAAGAATGTCTTGGTGGCCATAGTTTTCTTCCTCATCTACAGTGCTGCAGTGGCTTCCTTCTCTTGTGAGGCTACAGTGACTTTTAGTTTCTCTTTGCCAGATATTGCTTTTCCTTTAGAAACTAGTGCAAGTGCATCTTGCTTCTTAGTTAGCTTCTACCTTGGCAATTTCCATTGTAGCTTGTTTCTCAACTTGTTCTTCCCTTACTATTTGATGGAAGATTTCCATGATGGATATCTCCTCTCTATTAGAAGGGGAGGGCTGGTGTTTCTCAAAAACATGTTCATCCTCGAAAGCTATCACTTCTATCCCTTGATCAAATTTGTCTTTGCTCTGGTGTTCAAAAGATGGTGCCTTAGTTGGTTGCTCCACACCAGGATGACAATCTTCTGCTTGAATGCCATGACTTGCACCATGAGCAAAAGACCTTTTTACTTGCATGGTTGAGCTTTCAGGACCTTGCTATGCTGGTGCAACACTAGGAGTTTCAGATGAGTTTGCAGCAGTAGGTTTTGAGGGCACTTTTTCCTTTCTTTTCAATTCATTCTCAAGTTCAGCTATCTTCTCTTCAATCTTCTGTAATTTTATTCCTTGATCAGTGAGCTTACCATCCATCCTCATTAATAGATTGAAAATCATTTCATTAGAGAATTGAGAGGATGATGCCTCAGTTGGTGCTGGTATAGCAAAAATGTCAAGCTCGGCTCTACAAATGTTTATATGCCATTCCTACATAAGAATACATGTTTGGTTACTTGGGTACCTCGAAAATCGTTAAAGGACGGCAATGTACCAAATGGTACAATTAGGTTGAATTAAAAGCTCGAACTAGTCCAAATAGAGATTTTAAGATGAAATTGAGAATTTTAAAATCCAAGAATGACTTAAAATGGTGATTTGGAGTTAATTGAAATTTCATGACCTAGGGGCAAAATGTCATTTGCCACCTGAGGTTAAGATGTGAGTGTTGGATGAAATTTTTGACCAAGATTGATCATTTGGAGTATAATTTGAGTTTGAAAAGTGAAGAATTTTAATTTTGGCGTTTTTTCGAGGTAAGGGGCAAAATAGTCATTTTGTCACCCTAAGGGCAAAATTATAATTTTACACCACCAACACTTATCATGCCCATGGATTTCAGCCATTGACATTTTATATCATGGATAATTGAAAGATTTTATGTGGTGGTGGAAGAAAGCTTAATTATTAAGTTTTTAAA
>NC_030852.1:12985046-12999620 GCF_000208745.1 Theobroma cacao
GACATGGGGGGAGGAGTTTTGAACTTGGATTTGGTTAGATTTTAATATATTGTAGTGTTTTTAGTTAGTTAGTGATGTGTAGCATGAAAAGCAAACAAGAAAAATTCATTTTTTTCCATCACCCTCCATTGGTCGAATCTTCCCTATGGTGTGTTGATGGTGGACTTGATTTTATTTCAAGTGATTTGGTTAGGAATGAATGATTTATGGTGTGAGAATCAAGCACGAGAAATTATATTATTAGTGCACTCACCATGGTCGAATTTTTCAAGAAGAAAATGTGAGGATGATTTTGCCACATTTCAAGTTATTTAAATTGTGTTTAATGATTTGGACTATTGGGAGAGAAATGGAATTGTTTGGAGTTGAATTGGACGTATTGGCCAATTAATCGGTTGATAGATCGAATTAAGCCAATACCATTTTATTTAGGTACATAATTGAATTTATATTGAACACTGTATTTAGATAGTTACTCGAATATTTGACATCCCATTTCATGCATTAGTATATAGCCTGAATTGGTTTTACAACGGATTAGCACAAATGTAGCAAATTGTTTATTGTGCATTATGTCTAGGTGGTGAGCATTCTGACAAGAGTAAAGAGGTAGTATCCGAGGATTAAGAATCAGAGTATCCCGAATTCGATTCCCATTACAATGAGTAACCTTATCATCATCTTGATTATCTGAAGTGAATTTTAATTCTTTTTTATGATATTATGGAAAATGAGTTTAAATGGTAAATCTTTATGTTTTATAAGAAAAATGTGATTAAATGAAATGATTTTATAAATTGTCTTGAAATTGAATGATGATTTTGAAAATGGAGTAATTGGAGACTACTTGCTATATTGTAAATTATGTTTTGAATTAAATGGCTTATGATAATGTTCGCATGAATGGCTAGATGGGTATTTGTGTTGAAAATGTATAAACTATTGTTTACCTTGATAGGCCGGATAATGATAAAATTGCCATGTCATGCTGTTGAATTTTATTGAATTAGTGGGTTATAGATTGGTCACTGCAGTGGCGGGTTCTGTGGACCATCTTTTTTGAGGGGCACGAAATCTGGGTATATTCTTACCTCGGTTGAGGAGGCGTGTAGGGTAACTCCTGAGGTAAAACTTTAGAGTTCACTTCACGCTGGACCACCACATGAGGGTGAACTCAGTCAACGCCAAGGAATGGCTATGTTTTCAAAATAAAAACATGATTTATGCGTACATGACTTTTTAATAGCCTTGGCGGACTCGGTTGCAATAGCCCCATATCAAGGTATCCCTGACAATTGAGTATGAGAATGATTTTGGCACAAGCCAAGCTTTTCAGAAAATCATAAGCCTCGTTGTTTATTTGGGTGAAATGAATATATTTTATCTTATTAAAATGAGTTCGAAATGTTGTGAATCATTTTTATGCTAATCTATTTTATCTGTCTCTATTTACTCAATTTTAGATATTTTAGGTAATATTTGTTTACTCACTGGGATTATATAATTTCACCACCCTCATTTTCACCTATTTCAGGCTTAGGATAGTCGATAGATAGCTCATTTCGTTGAGGGTTACAGTTGGACTTGCATCTTCAAAAACTGTAGGTTCATAGCCTTCATTACTTTTAGTCATTCAGGGGCCCACATGTCATTGTTAAATGTTTTGAATACCTGGCTACGTGTGCTACTGTATGTAGGAAATTATTTTGCTTTTACGCTGTAAAAATTATTTACGTAGCGTTCTATAAAAATTGTTTTATGAAAAAATTAGAATATTTTATTCATTATTTTTATTTTATTCCATTGGCTATAATTTCACTTTAAATGAATGTTTTAGATATCTAAACTTATTTTCGGTAATGAAATGTGTAAATTTTCATATACTACATTTTAGCTAGTTTTGAAATTTTTAAGAATAATGACCAAAATACCCCTGTGTAGTTGAAACTTCTTTTTGACTGTTTTTGAATTGAAATTGGTTCATATCACTTTAAAACATTATTTTAGTAACTAATACTCACAGGGGAAGCGAGAAAACTGATGTTAAGCCTTGTGAGGTTTCGATTGGTATTTTGGGTAATGAATGTTTATTTGAACATCATGGCGGTTGTCACGGGCTCGATTGGAGTTTCGAGTCGTGACAAGAAACTTTAGGTGTTCTACTGAATTTCTCACTATCCAGCTTGTATCCCATTTTGATCAAGCTGCCATAGTAAATGGCTTGATCTCTAGTCTTCACCATGTCCATTTCATACCTCTTGGCCCAAACTCCCATTTTCTGTACAAGGGATGTTATGACATTTCCATAAGGTAGGTTGACTTTATCAAGTTTGCAAGCTCCTCTCATCTTTTCTATCATGAACCTGCCTATATTCAGAGCAACCCCATTAAAGGCATGTTCCATCAACCAAAGATCCTGAAGGCTGATGTAACTTAAACTTCCACTTCTACCCTGGATGTTAGCCGCAACAAAAAAGTGTAGAATCCTAATCTAGGGGCTGATTATCAGACTTGAATTGCCCTTTGAAGAATACTTTTCCTTCCTCCCACTGATAATTTCCCATAATGATGGGGGATCGTATTTTTCTAAGAACTCATACTCACTTTCTTCACACTCGATTTTCAGTAAGCTACCTAAATCATCAGCAGTGACAACAAATTCTTTCCCATTCAAATACACATTCAGACCATTTTCAACATAGTCATCAGAATCCTCTAATTCTTTTTCTCCTAAAGCAATGCTGGAATAGAACTCCTTTACCAGACTTGCACTGTAAAATCTATTCTTAAAAGTGGTATATCCTTTCAGTTTTAATTCATTAAAATAGTCTAATAAACTTGTCTGAATTTCTAAGTTCTCATAAAAACTCTTCCAGTCAATATATTTGCCATAGGTTATAGGTGCATTCTCAATTTTTCTAAACCTTAGTTCATGCATCTATTTCTGAACTTAGAAGAGGAAGAACTAGTACCTTTCTTGAGTGTGGATTCCTTGTCCTTCTTCTTTTCTATTTTCTGCTTCTTTTCTTTCAGTTTCTCTGATATCTCTTTCACTGAAGCAGACATGATTTTTTGTTTCTTCTTAGGTATTTTCGCTTCAGGCCCTTCTTCTAGTGGTCTCTTGCCTTTTTTCTTTTCAATGATTTCTTTACTTTGTGAGGTTTTTCCCATTTTGAATCAAGGATTTTTCTAATTGGGTTTCTGTCTAAATGGTAAGGGTTTGAATCGATTTCAGAGGAAAATGTGAAGAGATGGGATTCAATTTCAGAGGCTCGGGTATCAAGGGAGAGAAAATGAGAAGTTATTAGCAGTTAATTCCCAAAAACTGTCCACCTCCCCCTTAAATATTGCCTTATTCTATTTGCTCAAAATTTCAAAACTCCCTCTAAATTTTGATTATTTACTTTAGGCAATATTACTTCTTTCCTTATCACCTGGTACACACATTCTTTATATTATTTTATTTCTCTCTTATTTTATTGACTGAGTCTTATTATTTAATGCTATCAGAACACTTTTAGTTGACTAAGATTCATCTTAGTTGACCATATGCATTCTGTTTCATGTGCATGAGCTAAATATTTTCTCACAATTCCTGCTGACTAAGCATACCTAGATTTCTTCTAATTTCACATAATCTATTTTCATTCAACGGTTTAGTAAAAATATCAGCTAGTTGATGCAAAGCATTCACAAATTCAATTTTACAATCATTTTTCATTACATGGTCTCTAACAAAATGATGTCTAATCTCAATATGTTTTGTTATAGAGTGCTGCACAGAATTCTTTGAAATATTAATTGCACTTGTATTGTCACAGTATATTGGTATGTTATGCATTGATAACCCATAGTCCTCTAATTGTTGTTTAATCCACAATATTTGGGCATAGCAACTACCTAATGATACATGCTTTGCTTCTGCTGTAGATAAAGCCACTGAGTTTTGCTTTTTGCTGGACCATGACACTAGCATACTACCTATAAATTGACATGTTCCACTAGTGCTTTTCCTATTAGTTTTGCTACCAGCAAAATCAGCATCCGAATATCCAATTAAGCTAAAAGTTGATTTTCTAGAATACCATATGCCTAGAGTTTGAGTTTCTAAGAGGTATCTGAAAATTCTCTTAACAACTGTTAGGTGTGATTCTTTAAGTTGTGACTAAAATCTAGCACACAAACACAAACTAAATTGAATATCTGGTCTACTTGCTGTTAAGTAAAGTAGTGAACCAATCATACCTCTATATAGCTTTTGATCTACATTCTTTCCTTTTTCATCAAGATCAAGTCTTGTGGATGGACTCATTGGTGTGGAGATTGGTTTTAGCTTTAGCATATTGAACTTTTTGAGCATATCTTAAGTGTACCTTTCTTGGTTGATGAAGATTCCTTCCTCACTTTGCTTAATTTGAAGGCCAAGAAAGTACTTTAATTCTCCCATCATGCTCATCTCAAATTCACCCTGCATTTCTTTTGCAATGTTCTTGCATAAAGCCTCATTAGTTGCACCAAATACAATGTCATCCACATATATTTGCAAAACAATTAAATCATTTAAACATATTTTAATAAACAATGTAGTATCATAACCTTTTTCAACTAGAAATTTTGAAAGCCTCTCATACCAAGCTCTAGGAGCTTGCTTCAATCCATACAAGGCTTTGTGGAGTTTGAAAACATGATCTGGTTTTTCAAAATCTTCAAAACCTAGTGCTTGTTCAACATATACTTCCTCTTGAATGAATCCATTTAAAAATGCACTTTTTACATCCATTTGGTACAATTTGAAATTCATGAAGCATGCAAAAGCTAACAACAACCTTATGGCTTCAATCCTAGCAACGGGTGCAAAGGTTTCATCATAGTCTATTCCTTCCTCTTGGTTGTATCCTTGGGCTACTAACCTAGCTTTATTTCTAACTACATTTCCTTGCTCATCTACCTTATTTCTAAGCATCCATTTTGTGCCAACAATAAGGTGATTTGAAGGTTTAGTTACTAGTGACCATACATGATTTATTTTGAATTGGTCAAGTTCCTCTTGCATGGCCATTATCCAACTTTCCTTATTTTCAGCTTCTTCAAAACTTTTAGGTTCAATTTGTGATATGAAGGCTGAAAATTCACAAGTTTCTCTTGTTGCTCTCCTAGTTCTAACTCCTTTGAGAAATGTCACCTATGATTTGATCTTGTGGATGGTCTCTTACAAATCTCCAACTCCTTGGAAGGTCATTATGCTGATTTTCTGATCTTTGCAAATCTTCTAGAGATGGAGTTTCATTTTCTCTTCTAGTTGAGCTTTCTTCACTATTCTTATTATTCTCTAAACTCATTTCTTCCATTTGTTTTTCTAGGATTTCTACATCATCATCATCAACATGAATTTCCTTTAGTAAATCATTATACTCATCAAAAACTACATGGATCGATTCTTCAACATTTAGAGTCCTTTTCTTGAAAACTCTATAAGTTTTGGAGTTTAATGCATATCTTAAAAATATTGCTTCATCACTCTTTGCATCAAACTTTCCTAGGGGTTGTTTTCCATTGTTCAATACAAAACATTTACAGCCAAAACTCCTAAGGTGAGAAATGTTTGGTGTCCTACCCTTGTAAAGTTCATATGGTGTCTTAGATATCATAGGTCTTATTGAGACTCTATTAAGTATATAAGCTACTGTGTTCATAGCCTCAGCCCAAAATATTTTAGTAAGTTATTCTCACATAGCATAGTCCTAGCCATTTCTTTTAAGGTTCAGTTTTTCCTCTCTACAACTCCATTTTGTTGGGGTGTTCTAGGTGCAGAGAAATTGTGATCCAACCCCTTTTCATTGCAAAATTCCTTAAATTCATCATTTTCAAATTCTCCTCCATGATCACTCCTTATGCTAACTATGGCTAGTCCTTTTTCATTCTCCACTTTACTGCAATGACACATAAAAGTTGATAGTGCATCATTCTTATGAGCAAGAAAATAAACCCTAGTATATCTAGAATAGTCATCAACTATTACAAAGCCATAAGATTTTCCTCCTAAACTAGTTGTGCTTATTGGACCAAATAGATCAATGTGTAGTAATTCAAGAGGTCTAGATGTTGACACAATCTTCTTAGTCTTGAAGGATGTTCTAACTTGTTTTCCTAGTTGGCAAGCATCACATATTTTATCATTTTCAAGTTTTAAATCCGGCAACCTAACAACTAATTTCTTTCTAATCAATTTTGACATAGTATGCAAGCTTACATGTCCTAATCTCCTATGCCATAACCAGCTGTCATTTTCTGCATTTGCAACAAGGCATATTTCACTATTTATTTCAAGATCTTCAAGAAAAACTACATACATATTCTTCAATCTCTTTCTTATAAATGAGACTTTGTTTGTGTCACGACCCAAATTTCGGGCCATGATAGGCGCATGAGCCTAATGGATGTAATCCACTAAGCCCAAGCAAGCCTATTAATCTAACGTATTCATCATTCCATCATAACTGCTAAGTCATATTTCATAACTTAGAATCATAATAAAATTAAACATTCGCCAACTCATATTGGCATATTAATTAAGTGTACATTGCCTACAACATGTATCTTGATAATTTACATCAAGTTTGTCTATACATCTAAAAAAAAAAGACTTGACTTCCAGTAGAGGGACTCGGACGAATGTACAGCTACTGAATGCTGAGACACCTACCAAAAGATGGATACAAGTCTACAAGGACACCTCGTCCTAGTTACCGGCTGCCTCGTGATCTGAAAACATGAAGTTGAAAACGGTGAGTATAAACCCAGTGAGTGAACAAGGAAGGGAACAAGCATACCATAAGGAATCTTTACTGAAATCATGATGCATTCTTTTTCAAAACAATGCAATTTGTTTCTATTCTTATTAAAAACCCCTCATTAAGCCCTTAAATGATTAATCATTTGAAAATCATGGACCCATACGTAACGAATCATTTGAAGAATGAAAACTTCAATATTACACAAGCAAGTCAAATACGAAAACGAATCTTCAGTGCAACGACGTTGGGATTTAGTTATTAGCCGAACGAGGGTTTCTCAACTGGCCGAGGGTTTCTCACTAAACCTCCCCATTTTAAACTTAACTCATCTAATCCTTAATGTTGGAAGTCCATGCTCCGATATGGTAGCAAAGAAGTGAAAGATAGGGTAGCTATTGGACAAGATAGGAGATCAAAATAGAAGGTTTTTCGCTGCAGCGAAATTCAGCTGATGAAATAGAGAGTTTTTCGCTGCAGCGAGATTCCTTTTCGCTGCAGCGAGAAGCTATAATGACTATCTCGCTACAGCGAAATACATTCTCGTTGTAGCGAGAACCAGTTTTGGTGAAGGTTCTCAAACCCGGGAGTTTCTCGCTGTAGCGAGAATAAATTTCGCTGCAGCAAAAACAAAGAACAAGAGAAAAATTTCCCCTCACTCAACAAAAAGGTCATCCTGCTAAACCAACAAAATAAACATACAGCACATGAAAATTCCCAAAGTGCAATGTATCAAATTTTTCATATGTGTCAATCATATATCACATTCATAAGTTTTCATTTCATAAGTCTAAATGTGCATAATTACATAGATAAACATCAACATCATCATAATCACACCCGGCTCATGTACATCCCCCCACATCGTGCACAATCAGTGCCATCGTGTACATCCCCCCACATCGTGCACACAGGCACTATCATCCTCCATCTCTCACTCCACCATCATCACTGGCATGTGCATCCTCCCACATTGTGCACACACACGGTTACAGTCATTTTACACAATATCATTCATCATGCACAACACACATATTTATATATCATCATACTGCAATAGTGCATGAGTCCATAGCAATCACATATCACAACATAAAACCATTTTGCAAAAGCTTGTTCCCTAGGCACTTGTCTTTATGAAAAACTTGATAATTCATTCAAATGGGTGGCAAATACATTATATTTCCCAAAACAAGCTTTGAAGGTAGTCCATTCACCAATTGATTGTAGAGCCTTTAGATGACTCCAATTCCCCTAATTGTCCAAATGAGATGATGGGGCTTTCTTTAAACCTAGGATCACATTAGCATAAGCAATAGGTTAATTTACACATTATGAACCCTAAAAGCTATCTCTTAGCTAGCTTTCAATTGCCACATTAAATGGCTATCTATGTTCACTATCTTAATCACAAAAAAATAATGAACATAGTCAACAAAAAATAGCTCATAAATCCCAATTACTAGCCATTTTCTGCAGCTAAAAACCAAGCTTAATTCATCACTTACCCTAGGGCTCCTTTGTAGTCAAATTCTCTTTCAATTGCTTTCAAATCAATGGGGTAATTCTCTCTTTTTCTCTCTCCAAAACGTCCAACTAGTGAGAGAAAGTGCAGAATTGAGATTTATCAAGGGTTTTAAAGTGAGAGGATGAAATAGCACAAGGGTTTATGGAATGGTGCACCAAAAGCATGAAAATTGAAGCTAGAGAGAGAAAGTTATGGAAGCTTAAAGAAAACTCCCATGGAGGAATTGAAGAAACGTGAGAGGGAAAAAGGAAGAAGAAGACAAGCTGTTAAAAATTTCAAGAAAGTGCTAGAAATTCAAGATATTTATAGGCCAAACTTATCCACTCCCTTGAAATTACCAAATTGCCCCTCCACCAATTAGCTTACTCTCCTCCAATCTTTTATGCAATCTTTTTGCTCTTTTGACACTGGGACAAGGTCTATAATGGTCTAAACATACTCAGGTTCATGAAAACATAAAATTTTAACTCGAGGTGAAAAATGACCATTTTGCCCCTACCGTGAAAATCATCAAAATTTTGGTTTCCTTTCCATTTTACCCCTAATTTCACCATCCATTTATGCCTTAGGCCTACTTAGACCATAATATTGTTTAAAAACCTTACTTTTACGGGTTTACTGAGGAAATGACGAAATTACCCTTGATAAGGGATATCGCGTATATTTCCCTTTACGAGTCTATAAAGGTCAAGGTCTCACAGTTTGTACCTATGTCTATTACTTCACACTTATTTGAATCAAAACATACTTTAAATCCTTTGTCACATAATTGACTAATACTTAATAAATTATGCTTTAAGCCCTTTACTAACAACACATGAGTAATTTGACTTTGGGAATTCTTACCAACCGTACCTATCCCATGAATTCTACCTTTTGAATCATCACCAAAGGATACGGTACCTCCCTTCCTCTTGTCCAGCTAAGCAAATAACATTTCATCTCCAGTCATATGTCGTGAGCAACCACTATCCATGTACCAAGGCTGCTTCTTCTTGAGTTGAGCTCTTGAACATGTCTCCTTTAAGTGCAGCTCAACCTACAAACCAAAGTTTCAGTTTTTCTTTATAGGTACCCATACTTTGATGGGTCCTTGAGAGTTAGTTACAATATAGGATCTTTTAAGGACCCAAATTTTCTTAACTTTCTGCAGATTACTTCTCTTAAAATAGTCATATGATATATGTCCATATTTTCCACAACTATAACATTTAGATGATGCAAAAGCAGAATTCTTCTTGTGGTATGCATTTTTTTTTAAGTTTCATGTTTTAAACATTTGAGAGCTGTGTTTTCATCAAGTAATTTTTACAAAATTTTAGATTTATTATCCAACTCTAGCTTTAAAACTTCAAAATCTATTTTTGAGTGTTCTAACTCAACTTGCAGGAAATTTCTTTGCTCAAAAACAGAATTGAACTCTTGTCTCACTTTTTCCAAATTATTTTCGAGAGATGTAGCCTTTTTCTTTAGAATCTTATATTTTGAAAAAGTTTTTCAAATTCATCATAAAGGTTGTCATACTCATCTTGTAAATCATCAACGGAGATATCACAGGGGGATGAGGATACCTCTGTTTCATCATCTTGTGCCATCAAGCAGAGGTTCACTCTTTCCTCAGATTTTTCATCTTCATCTTCAGAGCTTGATGTGTCACCGTCCGACCATGCAACAACCACCATTGCTTTCTTGGATTTCCTATTTTTCTTTGGTTTCTCATCTTTCAACAATGGACATTTGGACCTGAAGTGGCCAAGTTTCTTGCATTCGTAGCAGATCAGCTCCTCATTTTTGTTGGAATCATTTTTGTGTCTGATTTTTCATGAACCACCTTGATCTTTTCTAAACCCTCTTCTAGCTAGCCTCCGGTTTCTTCTTCCCATAAGCTTTCTGAATTTTCTTGCAACTAGAGCTAACTCTTCATCATCATCACATGATAGCTCTTCTAGCTCTTCTTCAAGGATGCTAGCTTTAAATGCAATGCTCTTTTTCTTTTCCTTTGCTTCCCTCCTATCTTCTTCTTCTTTCTCTTTAAGCTACAACTCATGAGTTAGGAGAGAGCCACAAATCTCATCTAAGGTGATAACATTTATATCTTTTGCCTCTCGGATTGTAGTCACTTTAGGCTTCTAATTTTTTGGTAGACTCCTAAGCAGTCTTTTTACTAATTAATGTTCATGGATAGGCTTGCCTAGCTGACTCAATTTATTTTTAATGTTTGTAAACCTATCTAACATGTTAGTGATGTCTTCACCAGGCTCCATTTTGAACATTTCATAGTTATGTGTTAAGAGAGCAATTTTGGACTCTTTTACTTGAGAGGTCCCTTCATGGATTATTCTAAGTTTCTCCCACACTTGTTTAGCTATTGTACAGCTTGAGACTTTGTTAAATTCAGTGGGGGTCAAGGCACAATGTAATGTGTTGATGGCCTTAAAATTTATTTGAACTTTCTTAGTTTCAGCCTCGGTCCATTCAAACTTTGGCTTGGGCATCAACTCATTTGTCACCACATTTATGATTGAGGGCATAAAGGGTCCATCAGTTATGACGTCCCACATTTCATAGTCCATGGCTCTAATATAAATTGACATCCTAATGCTCCAATAAGGGTAATTAGAGCCATCAAACAGAGGTGGTCTGTTTGTTGCTTGTCCCTCAGCCACTACTGATTTTAGTTGAGCCATTTAGATCCTTCAAAAAGATGTTAAGCCTTAATAACAGGGAACCAGCTCTGATACCACTTGTTAGTCCCAATAATATGTGCTAGAGGGGGGGTGAATAGCACAAATTGGCTCTTTCAAAAATTGTCTCTAAGTGTAGACAAAGGTGAGACAAATGAAGGATAGAAAATGAAACAAAAACAGAGTAAACAAGATAGCACAATTTAGAGTGGTTCGATCCAAGACTTACATCGACTACCTTGATTATCCAACCAAGGATTTTTCTAACAAATTCACTAAGAACCGGTGAAATTCACAAGCTTTAACTAAGCTTTACAATGGCTTTTACAAGGCTCAGCCAAAACCTTTTACTTTAGTTTTTCACGGGCTAAACTATAACCCAAAGTGGTTTTTCCAAGGCTCAACCACAACCTATAACGATCAAGCTATCCCAAGCTTGAATAACCCCTCAGAGTGACTTCCTCTATCTAAGAATACAAAAAAAGAAGTAGAAGAAAGTACCAATGATCACAAGTTGATCTAAATGGTACAAGGTTGAGTGCAAAATACAAGTACAAAGAATGGGTGTTAAGGTGTAGCAAGGTATAGGAGAGATTTTCTGTTTTTTCAGCTCTTATGTGGTTCAAATCTCTCTAACTCTTCTCAAAGATATTTTTCTAATTGTTGGAGGACTCTTTTATACTTGAAGAAACATCTTTGATGGCGATTTGATAGTTTTCTAGCAGTTGGAGATAGTTGGGAATCGGTTCTAGCCGTTACTCTATCTTTTAGTGCAGATTTCAAACTTGCAGGTAGAATGCTCTTAGTCGACTAACCAATTTCTTAGTTGACTAAGTTGTCTCTGTTTTCCACTCCCTGTCTCTAGCAGTTTTGGCAGTAAGCACTTAGTCAACTGACTAATTCTTGGTTGACTAAGTTGTCTCTGTTTCTCAAACTCTTCAGCCTGCCATTTCTCCAATTTGAATCTTGGCCAACCAACATTCTTCCTTATTCAACTAATGAGCTTCCTCCTTGTTAATCAGTCATGTCTCATCATTTTTATCTCTTTTTTTTTTTGATATACCCTTTGAAAGATTGATTTATTAATTTCATACATTAATTTTCCTACACACTCAAGTAGAGGTATTAGACACAAATGAATGGGAATGTTTTATTATCATCAAAAACTAATGGAGCCAACAGTAATGATGTGGGTGGGAGTGTGTGTGATGATATTGAAATATCCGAGTAGGGAGTGTACACGATGATGATATTGAAATGTGTGAGTAGGGAGTGCACATGATGATGATATTGCCTTGTGCATGTAGGGAGTGCACATGAGCTGAGTGTGACGGGATGGTATACATGATGATGTATGTATATACAAATACATATATGTTATAGAAAGTTTATGAAAATAATTGTGATTGTGTTGTATGTTGGCATTGTTGATTGCTCCTAAATTGCTTTTCATTTCAGCAAGAAAATGGCTTTTGATGTAACAAAACCCTTATTAACTAAGTTGCTCTATTTCTCGTTGCAGCGAGATTCATTTTCGCTGCAGCCAGAAACTCTCAGGTTGGAGGGGGGTTGCACTGGCCTGATTCTCGCTGCAGCGAGAAACTCTTGGGTAGTTCCAAAATTCTAGTGCAGTGCTTTCACTTTGACAACAATTTTGACCACCTTTCAGTCAGAACTGAGCAAAGTGGTAAACATAAAAGTTGTAGCCCAGTCTCGTAGCTTGAAATCATGTCAATTGGACTTCTTTAATGGGAGTTATGCTTGAAAAACCAAAGCATATGCAAACTAAGACTGCCTCTTTGCTGTAGCGAGAAAACCCTTTGTTTGCTTGTCTTACTTGGTCATTGCTGAAATTTTCATTCTATTCAACTTTATGGTTTATCATGGATCTTGTAACATTAAGGGATTAAACATTCAAAGTTTGAAATGAGGGGTTTTAACCAAAATTAGAGTAAATTGCATGGTTTTATCGTAAGTGCATCATGTTTTCTAAAACATTTCTTATCGTTCCTTGTTCTTTTCTTATGTTCACTCACTGAGTTTATACTTACTCTTTTAAATTGCATGTTTTTAGATCCGTAGATAGTTGGGATCGAGACTAAGGCGTTTACTTACATTCACTCTTGGTAGGTATCATGGCATTCGATAGCAGTACGCTCACCAAAGTCACTCTGCTGGTCGTTATAAGTCTTTTATATGAGTACATGTACGTTAAATGTAAATTGCTAGGAATCACTTGCCAATGATGCATGTATAGCTTGGAATGATGGTGCCATTATGAGATGGCTATGAATAACCTTATTTTGAGATCATACAAATGTAAATTTTTGGTATCGATGTTGTATTATGAAAATATGTCTAGTTGCAAATTACAAATGTTTGTCTAGTAATGGTAATGAAAAATTGAAGGGATGGTGAACGGGATTATGTAAAAAGGCTTGCTTGGGCTTAGTGGGCTACATCTACTGGACCCATGCGCCGGTCATGGCCCAAAATTTGGATCGTGACAAATTAGATTGACTTACCTAAATTAATTAGCTTCAATAATTTAACTAAAACCTACTAATTTCTATGCATTACCACAAGAACTAAGCTAAATTACTATCAAAATTCAACCCAAATAACTCTATATCATAGAATTATCACACCCCTAAACTTAATATTTTGCTAGTCCTTGAGCTAAACATAGAAAAGAACTAACTTAGAAAAATCAAATTCAAATGATGAAAAAAAAATAAATTAAAAAAAAACACTAGGCCCCAAAAGTGTTGAAAATAAGTATGGAAGAAAGCAAGAAAATTAAAACTAATATATAGAAAAGAAAAAAATAAAAATAGAGAAATAAAAAGAAATATCGAAACTTACTTGAACTCTTGAGCAAAGTGTTGAAAATAAGTGTGGAAGGGAAGAGATTGATGTGGTTAATTAGTATGAAGAAAGAAAGATGAGAAGGGAATAATGGTGAATAAATAAAGAAGAGACGGGAGAGTAATAGGTAGGAAAGAAGTAGTGAAAAGTGCAAAATTTTCCACTTAAGCGGGAGAGGTAGGTATGCTTGAGTAAGGGGGGTTTATATATGGGAGGGAGGGATGGCATATTGGGTAATGGGCTTGTCACGACCCGAAACTCTCATCGAGCTCTTGACCACCGCCGCGATGTCCAGATAGACATTCATTACCCGAAATGCCAATCGAAACCTCGTAAGGCTTTAATATCAGTTTTCGTACCTCCCCTGTGAGCAACAATTGTTAAGTATCATGTTTTGAGAGATTATAAACTATTTCTAAATCAAAACAATAGAAAAATAATTTTTTTCTCACAGGGGCATTTTGGTCATTTTTCTTCAAAAATCTCGAAACCAGCTAAAAATGTAGTATGCGAGTGGAAAACACATATTTCATAATAAAAAATAAGTTTAGATGTCTAAAACATTCATTTAAAGTGAAACTATAACTTTTTGAATATAATAAAAATATTTAATAAAATATTCTATTTTCTTATAAAACAATATTTATAGAGTTACCGGTAAATAATTTTTGTAGCGTAAAAGCTAAATAAATTCATACATACT
>NC_030852.1:13000371-13029003 GCF_000208745.1 Theobroma cacao
TGCAAATATTGTCATAAGCCATTCGATTCAAACCATGAGTTTACAACATATGAAAACAGTCTCCAATTACTCTATTTTCAAACCATCATTCAATTTCAAGACAATGTTATAAAATCATTTCATTAAATCACATTTTAATTACAAACACAAAGATTTACTATTTAACTCATTTTCCATAAAATCACAAAATCAGATAAAAATCACTTTAAATAATTAAGATGATAGTAAGGTTACTCACTATTTCGAGAGTCGAATTCTGAGTACTCCGATTCTTGATCCTCGGGTACTATCTCTTTACTTTTGCCAGAATGCTCACCACCTAGACATAATGCACAATAAGCCATTTACTACATTTATGATAAATTTTTATAAAACCAATTTAAGCTTTATACTAATGCATGAAATGGAATGCAAATTGTTCGGATTATCGTCTAAACGCGGTGTTCTACATAAATTCAATTGTGTACCTAAATAAAACAATATTGGCCTAATTCGATCTATCACTCGATTAATTGGCCAATATGTCCAATTTAACTCCAATTAACTCCATTTTTTTTCCAATTCTCCAAACCATCAAACACAAGTCAAATAGCATGAAATTTAGCAAAATCATCTTTACATTTTCTCTTGGAAAATTCGGCCATGGTGGGTGCATCAACACTATGATTTTTTCGACTTGATTTTCTCACCGTAATTCATCATTTCCTAACCAATTCACTTGAAATAAAATCAAATCCACCATCCACACTCTACATGGAAAATTCGGCCAATGATGGGTGATGGGAGGAAGTGAATTTTTCTTGTTCGCTTTTCATGCTACACATCACTAACTAACTAAAAATACTAAAATACATTGTAATCTAACCAAATCAAGCATCGAAACCTCCCTCTAAGTGTTCACCCAGCAAGAGATTCATCATGATTTCATGTGATTCAACCATGGAAAATAAGAAAAAATGCTTAAGAAAGAGAGATCTCAAGCTTAATTGAAAAAAATCTTACCTTTTTTCACTTGTTTCCTTGAATTTTCACACTTTTCCCTTGAATTTTTCCACCTAGGGTTTTGTTCTTCCTTTTTCTTGGTTCTCCTTGGTGAGGCTGACCATAATGAAGAGAAATGGGCTGATTTTGTGCTAATTTATAAGGAAAATAATAAAGAAATAAAAGCTTGACACTTGTCACCTTACCATTGGTCCATTTTTAAATTCTTAACTATTAAGCTTTCTTTCTCCACCACATAAAATCCTTCAATTATCCATGATAATAATGGGTAAAATCCATATGCTGGACAAGTGTTGGGTGGTGTAAAATTACAATTTTGCCCTTGGAGTGGCAAAATGACTATTTTGCCCTTATGCTCCGAAAAATGTCAGAATTAAGATTCTTCACTTCTCAAACTCAAATTATACTCCAAATGATCAATCTTAGTCAAAAATTTCATCCAACACTCACATCTTAACCTTGGATAGCAAAATGACCATTTTACCCCTAAGTCATGAAAATTCTGATTTGACTCCAAATCGGTCCTCGAACTCCGAATCACCATTTTAAGTCATTCTGGGGTTTTAAAATTCTCAATTTCATCTTAAAATCTCTATTTGGACTAGTTCGAGGCTTAATTCAACTTAATTGTACCATTTGGTACAATACCGTCCTTAACGATTTCCAAGGTACCCAAGTAAGCAAACATACATTCTTATGTAGGAATGGCATAATAAACATATTGTAGAGCTAGGCTTGACAAGGCTACCCATTGTTGGCAGCTCACTTCAAGTGAGTTCCGACCTACTCCATAGGGGCGTTGCGGCCCTCATTAGTGCCTGTTGGGAGGCCGCAGCCTTGCTTTGTCGATAACACTACCCATGATTTTCAAATTCGTTAGGCCACGACCTCCTTTTTGGGGAGTCGTGGCCTTAATAGTTTTTTTTACTGTGGGCTGCCCAAAGTCGGTAGCCCACAAAACACTGGATTGCGACCCTCGTTGCTAAATGCCGCAAGGTCGAGGCTTGCATTGTTTATTCTCGCTGGGCTACGACCTACCCCGTCCCCTAATTTGTTTTTTTGAAAATCGCCACCCCAATAGTGCTTTAATTGTTGCCTATAACTTTGGAGGTTGATTGATCATTAGCCAATTTTATTGCTCCATAAGCATATACTTTTGTCACCATGAAAGGTCTAGACCAACGAGATTTCAGCTTTCCAGGAAATAATCTCATACAAAAATTATAAAGAAAAACATGTTGGCCAAGCTCAAAAGTTCTCCTTATAATTTTTTTGTCATGCCATTGTTTTGTCTTCTCTTTGTAAATTCTTGCACTCTTATATGCTTGTTGACAAAATTCATCCATCTTATTGAGTCACAAAAGACATTTTTCTTCAGCTACTTGAGGATCAAAATTAAGCTTTTTAATTGCCTAATATGCCTTGTGTTCAAGCGTAATTGAAAGATGACAAGCTTTTCCAAGCACCAATCTATAAGGAGACATTCCAATTGGAGTTTTATATGCAGTTCTATAAGCCCATAAAGCATCATCCAACTTTTTGAGTAATCTTTTCTGTAAGGACAAACAATCTTCTCCAAAATTCTTTTAATTTCTTTGTTTGAAATTTCAACTTGGTCACTCATTTAAGGATGATAAGCAGTGGCTATTTGTGTTTGACTCCTTATTTGGCCAAGATTGCCTCTAAATTTTTGTTGTAGAAGTGAGTCCTTTCATCATTAATTATGGCTTTGGGCATACTAAAATGTGTAAAGATGTTTTTTTACAAGAACTTTATCACTACCTCAGAGTCGTTCCTTGGTAATGCAACAACTTCAACCCATTTAGAGACATAATCAACAGCAACCAAGATGTATTCATTATTGAAGGATGGAATGAATGAACCCGTAAAATCAATTCCCCATGCATCAAAAATTTCGACTTCTAAGATGTTGTTGAGAGGCATCTCATGTCTCCTATATATATTGTCTACTCTTGGACATCTATCACATCTTTCAACAAAATTATGAGCATCTTTGAAAAGAGAAGGCCGGCAAAAACTTTATTGTAGAACCTTTGCTGTAATTCGTCTTCCCTCATAATGTCCTCCATAATCATATGAATGGCAGTGGTGAAAAATATTTTCAAATTCTTTTTCGGGAACACTCTTTCTAATTATTTGATTTCCACAATGCTTGTAAAGAAACGACTTATCCCACATGTAATATTTAACATCATGCAAGTATTTATTCTTTTGTTGTGAATCAAATTTAAGAGGGAAGAGTTTACTCACAAGATAGTTAACAAAATCAGCATACCGTGGTAAATTTTTCTACTTCTCGGCATGAAACAATTGCTCATTGGGAAAAGTCTCATTGATTACTATTGAATTCCTAATTTTTTCTCCATTCTCCAATCTAGATAAATGATCTGTGATTTGATTTTCTGTACTTTTCCTATTTCAAATTTCCAAGTCAAATTCTTGAAGCAAAAGTTCCCATCTTATCAAACATGGTTTTGCATTCTTTTTCTCGATCAAATATTTAATAGCCGCATGGTCAATGTAAACAATAACTTTAGTGCCAAGAAGATAAGATCGAAATTTTTCAAAAGCAGGAACAATCGCAAGCAACTCTTTTTCAGTTGTGGTGTAATTTGCTTGAGCCTTATTCAATGTTCTGGTAGCATAATAAATAGGATGAAAAATCTTCGCTTTTCATTGGCCCAAAAATACGCCAATTGCATAATCATTAGCATTACACATTAGTTCAAAAGGAAGATTCCAATCAGCAACTATGATAATAGGAGCAGAAATTAATCTCTTCTTCAGTTTAACAAAAGCATCATGGTAAGCATTATCAAAATTAAAAGGAGTATCATTTTCTAACAAATTACAAAGTGGTTTAGAAATTTTTAAAAAAATCTCTAATGAATCTCCTACAAAATCCATCATGTCTTAAAAAACTATGCCCTTTAGTAGAGGTAGAAGGTATAAATTTTTGAAGTATTTCGATTTTTGCTTTGTATACTTCTAAACCTTTACTAGAGAGGCCTAAGACTATGCCTTCTGGCACCATAAAGTGACATTTTTCCCAATTTGAACTAAATTAGTTTCTTCACATATCTTAAGCACTTTGGAAAGATTAAATAGACAATCTTCAAAATTATTCCCAAATACTGAAAAATCGTCCACAAATACTTCTAAATTCTTTTCAACCATATCAAAAAAAATTACCATCATACATCTTTGAAATATGGCTAAAGCATTACAAAGTCCAAAAAACATTCTATGAAAAGCAAAAGTTCCATAAAGACAAGTAAAGGTGGTCTTTACTTGGTCTTTAGGAGCAATGGCAATTTGATTATAACCAGAATAACCATCCAAAAAGCAATAAAAATCCTTATCGGCTAGTCTATCGAGCATTTGATCAATAACAAGGAGTGGAAAGTGATCTTTTCTAGTGGCTTTGTTCAATTTTCTATAGTCCATACATACTTTCCATCTAGTCAGAGCTCTAATGGGAACGAGTTCATTATTTTCATTAGAAACTACAGTCATACCTTCTTTCTTAGAGACACATTGGACGAGACTTACCCATGAACTATTAGAAATAGAATAGATAATACTTGCATCTAGCCACTTGATAATTTCTTTCTTTACTACCTCTTTCATGATCGAATTCTGCCTTCGTTGATGCTCAATGGTTGCTTTGTGATTTCCTTCCAAAAGAATTTTGTGCATGCAAATTGATGGACTAATTCTTTTGATGTTTGTAATGGTCAACCTAATTGCTTTTTGGTAGTCTCTTAAAACTCGAAGGAGTTTATTTTCCTGTTCATTATAAGGAAATAATTACTGGTAGTGTAGAAGAATTTCTCAAAAAAGTGTACCTTAAATGATTAAGCAATGGTTTGAACTCAAGTGAATGAGGTTCTTCAATGGAAGGCTTGATTAGTGAAGTTGTAATTGATAATTTCAAAGACTCAAATTGGGATTTTGAGAGACATGAGGAGGCATCAAAATTGTTAGCATATTCAAGAACTTTTTCATCAATAATATCACATGAAGAATTCAAAGAAGTTTCTAGTGGATCATGATGATTCTCTGTAAACACATTATTAGTTAAGTCATCCACCACATTAATTGAGAAACATTTATCACGTTAATTGGAAAATTTTAAAGCTTTAAAAATACTAATTGTTACCTGTTGATCTTCAACCCTTAAAGTAAGTCACCTTTTTCCACATTAATTAGAGCTCGAGCAATTCTCAAGAATGGTCTCCCTAAAATGGTTGGTATTTTAGATCTTCTTCCATATCAAGAATAATAAAATCTACTGGAAAAATAAACTTACCAACTTTTACCAAAACATCTTCCATAATACCATAAGGATAGGTGATGAATCGATCAGCAAGTTGTAAAGTCACAGAAGTTAGCTTAATCTCTTTTAAACCCAATTTTTTATAAATGGACAATGGCATCGAATTTATACTTGCACCTAAATCACATAAAGCTTTAGCAAAACAAAAAGCACCAATAGAGCAAGGAATACTGAAACTACCTAGTTCTTTAAGCTTTGGTGGAAGCTTATTTTGAATGATGGCACTACACTCTTCAGTAAGTGCAACAGTTTCGAGCTCACCCAATTTCCTCTTTTTAGACAAGATGTCTTTCAAGAATTTAACATATCTTGGCATTTGTTTCAAAGCTTCAGCAAAAGGAATATTAATATGTAACTTTTTAAACACATTAATAAATTTTTGGAATTGTTTGTGAAGTTTTTCTTTTCGAAATCTTTGAGAAAAAGGTGGTGGAGGTGCAGTAGATTTTAATTGTGATTTTTCTTTTTTTGAATGTTTAGTTGATTGTTCAACCACAATTTCTTTTTCAGCATCTTTTTCAATTTCTTTCTTATCAGATTAAATTGAAGTTTCAGAATTTAAAGCTTTATTACTTACCTCTTGACTTACCTTTTTCCCATTGCAAAGATTGATTGCTTTACAATGTTCTTTACCTTCTCTTCTTGGATTGGGCTCAGTGTCAGTTAGTAAAGTGCTATGAAGTTTGTTATTTAGAGCACTAGCAAGTTTGCCCACCTGTGTCTCAAGATTTCTTAGTGATGCTATTTGACTTTGAATGAATGCATCAATCTTTGTCATGTATGATGGGTTTGGCTATGGACAGCATGCTTAAAATACGCAGCGGAAAGAAAATTAAAACTTTGTAACTAAACAACCAAAATATGCCTCCACCCATGGATCACCTTGGTGATATTTAACACATTAAAGCACAAAATAAATTATTATTCAAAAAGTTAACTTGCCAAGTAATTTCGTAATCACAATGGCACTTCCCGAAGCAATCCCTCGAACACCACAAGAAGCAAAAACCCTAGCTAATCAAGTGCTTGGCCTCCAATGGTAGTACACACAATTGCACTTGAACCTTCAACAAAGGAGGAAGTTTTTAACTATACTTTGTGCTAGTAAAGAGGACAACAGTTGTCATTTTCTTCTTTTTCACAATCTTAGCCGAACCTTTCTCAAAAATTGCTTCATAAGCAATTTTCTCTTTCACACAAAGGGAGTGGTGGCAAAAAAAGAAAACGTTTTTCATTTTCTGATAGAAACTAGGTTTTCTTCAATTGTGGAAAGCTCTTATCTAAAAAATAGTTTAAAGGTGACTTATATAATTAGATTAAAATTGTTGGTCCCTATAATATGTGCTAGAGGGGGGGTGAATAGCATAATTTGGCTCTTAACAATATTGGAAACTAATTTCCAGAACTTAAGAAAATAAAAACAAAGTATAAGATGCACAACAATTTAGAGTGGTTTGGTCCAAGACCTACATCCACTACCTTGATTATCTAGCTAAGGATTTTCCCACAAATCCACTATGGATTGGTGAAATTCACAAGCTTTCACCAAGCTTTACAATGGCTTTTACCAGGCTCAACCACAACCTTTTACACTAGTTTTTCACGGGCTCAACTAAAACCCAATGTGGTTTTCCAAGGCTCAACCACAACCTACAACAATCAAGCTATCCCAAGCTTGAACAACCCCTTAGAGTGACTCCCTTACTCTAAGAATACAGGAAAAGTAATGAAAGAAGGTACCTATGATCACTGATTGATCTGAGTGGTACAAGATTGAGTGCTAAATACAATTGCAAAGAGTAGGCGTTTAAGTGCAGACAAGTACAGTGAAGCTTTTCTAGTTTTTTCTACTTTCTATAGCTCAAATCTCATTTAAGAGTTCTCAAAACTTGTTTCTCATTGTTGGAAGACCCTTTTATACTTGGAGATGCACCTTTGATGGCAGTTTGGCAGTTTAAATCCATTGAAAACAGTTGAGGATGAGTTCTAGCCGTTTATCTATCTTGTAGTGTTCTGGTTCAAATTACAGACAGAGAGCTCTTAGTCAACTGACTTGGTCGACTAAGTTGATTCTATTTCTGATTTGCAGATATTGGCAGAGAGCAGTTAGTCGACTGTCTTGGTCGACTAAGTTGATTCTGTTTCTCAAACTCTTCAGCTCGCCATTTCTTCAATTTGAAACTTTAATCAACCAACATTCTTCCTTGTTTAACCAATAAGCTTCCTCCATGTTATTCAGTTACATATTGTTGATTTTATCCCTCTTTTTCTATAAAAAATACTCTTTGAAGAGTTAATAAATTAATTTCATATATTAATTTCCTGCACACTCAAGTAAGGTGTTAGACACAAATAAATGGGAATATTTTATTATCATCAAAAACTAATGGAGTCAATAATCTCCCCCTTTTTGATGATGACAAAACATTCCTTGATTAACAGCATAGTGTCATTTTAATTCTTTTTAGTTTGTTGCAGAAAATGAGGATTGCTCCCCCCAAGTATAAGCTCCCCCTTAATGTGTGCATATTTTGCTTATTTTCTTTCAGCCAATTTTATTCTCATCATATAGAAAATGATATTGTACATTTAAAGTATACATATGTTTAGCAACATAGAGTGATTTGTAGCAAGTAAGTATTAGCAGATCATGATTAAATTTTCAACTTTAAGTGTTGACAGATTTTCATTAATGTTCTAGCAACTGTCAACAGTTTATTGATTTCAGATTTTGTTCACATCATTCATGTTTCAATTGATATACTATTCACACAATATATATCTATTTTCAAACAGAAATTATCCATAATGCCATAACAAAAATCATTTATCAGCATGTAAATCAATATCAGCATAGGACTAGCAAATTTTGTTCATGACAGTCAAAATACCAAAATAGCAAAATATCAACAGACTTCAATTTTTAGCAATTAAGCAATATAGTCATATCAGCATTCATTTTTCACATACAACCACATAAATAACAGAATTAAAACTGAGTGTTTAAGTGCCACCATGGCACAAATAACGGTTAATCAACAAGTATTTCGAAACAGCCCCTCGACTATTTTTGCTTCCTATCTCTTATTTTTCTAAGTTCATTCACCCCTGATTCTGCCTTTTTTCCTTTCCTAGGTTCCTTCCTGGTTCCTCTACTCTAACATTTTTTTTAAGTTTATTCTCTGGTTCCTGCACTTTTATTCTCTAGTTTCTACACCCATTCTACTCCCCCTTTTTGTCAGCATCAATGGGAGGGGCTTCTATTCATCTGATGTGTTAGAGGGTGAGGATTCAGTGCTGTAGAAAGGGTTGAGAGGAAAAGGAAAGGGCTCTCGGAGAGGTGATGACTGTCTTGAGGAAAGTTCTGGTGAGGACTTGTCTAAGACAAGGATTTAAGAGGAGGTTGAAACTGGTCTGGATTTCTCTGCCAACCTGGAAGACTTTATTCTCTTGAGAAGAGCTGTCTTGGTTACCATAGTCTTCCTGCCTTTGGTTGGTGGTTTTGCCTAAGTTGGTGGTGCTGCAGTGGCTTTGGCTTTCCCATCTTTTGCCTTTACTCTAGCAGCTGATGCAGGTTTCTTTCCTTTTCCTACACCTTCACCATCCTTTTTAGGTTCTGTCCTCGCAATGTCTTTTTCAGCTTGTCCCTCCTTTACCATTTGATGGAAGATATCCATAATGGAAACTTCCTCTAAATTTGGAGGAGATGTCTGTTGTTTCTCCATTTCATAACCAACCACTTTGTCTTTTGTTCTGAATCATTTTTGCTTTGGGGTTTAGTAGAGGGTGTCTTGGCTGGTTGATCAATCCCTTGGGGAGAGTCCTCAGTTTATAAAGTAAGACTGGCAGATTTGGAGGTGGAACCTTCAGCTTGAATGCCAGAACTTCCAACATGAGGAGTAGATTTTTCTACTGACTTAGCTAAACCTTCATCACTTTGTTGTGCAGGTGCAGTGCTGGATGTGGCAAAACTGTCTACAGCCACTGGTTCAGATGGCATGTTTTCCTTCTCTTTCAGCTTGTTTTCCAACTCAGTGATTTTCTCTTCAACTTTTTGTAGCTTTTCTCCCTGGTCAGTCAGCTTACCATCAATCCTCATGAGCAAATTAAAAATTACTTTATTTGAGAATCTGGAAGAGGCTCATGCAGATTGAGCAGGTAGGCTGTGTTCTTTTCTTGGACCAATCTTGGAGGTTTTAATGAACCTTTCTCCATCAAGTACATACCCCATTTTAACCAAGCTGCCATAATGAATAGCTTGATCTCTAGTTTTTACCAAGTCCATATCATACCGTTTTGCCCATATTCCCTTCTTTTGTACAAGGGATGTAATCATATTCCCATACGACAGATTTACCTTATCAAGTCTGTAGGCACTCCTTATATTTTCACTCATATATCTTCCCAGATTTAGAGATACCCCATTAAAAACATGCTCCATCAGCTAGAGGTCTTGGAGACTGATGTAGCTAAAGCTTCCACTTCTACCCTATATATTTGCTGCTATGAAATAGTGTAAAATTCTAATCTAAGGATTGGTTATCAAACCAGAATTACTCTTTAACCAGACTTGGACTATAAGACCTATTCTTAAAGGTGTTGTAACCTTTTAGTTCTAGTTCATCAAAGTACTCAGATAAACTAGTTTGGATTTTGACATTTTCCTCAAAATTCTTCCAATCAATAAATTTTCCACAAGAGATTGGTGCATTCTCGATATTCTTGAACCTATATTCATGCAACTTATTCCTAAACTTTGAAGAAGAAGAACTAGTACCTTTGTAGAGTGAGGGTTCTGTATCTTTCTTCTTCTCAATTTTCTGCTTCTTTTTTCTTAGTTTCTCGGATATTTCTTTCACTAAACCAGGCATTATTTTAAGTTTCTTCTTCAGACTTTTCATTCTTGTTCCTTCCTCTATTGGCCTTTTCCCATTCTTCTTCTCTAATATCTCTTTACCCTGAGATGTTTTAGCCATATTAGTTCCAGAAATTTCTAAGGGTTTGAGTCAATTTAAGAGGCAAATAGGAAGATTTAGGTTTTTGTTTTTAAAGTAACGGGTTTCAGGGAAGAGAGGAGTAGAGGTAGTCAGTAGTTATTACTTAGAAAAAATTGCTCACCTTCTTTTTAAGTGCTGCTCTATTTTATTTCTTTATAATTTCAAACTTCTCTCTAAAAGTTTGGTTATTTACCTTTGGCAGTATTTCTTCATTCTTTTTGCACCCGGTAAACCCAAATTTTTACCACTTTTTACTCTTCTTTCTCTAAACTCATTGAGTCTTATTATTTAAAGCTGTCAGGCCACTCTTAGTTGACTAAGAAATCCTTAGTCGACTGAATGTATTATGTTCTCTATGTGAGACCCAAAGGTTTTCTTACAATTCCTTCACACTAATCATCCCTAAATTGCTTCTAACCTCTCAGAATCTATCCTCATTCAGAGGTTTCGTAAAAATGTCTGCTAATTGATGTAAAGTATTCACAAATTATATCTTAATGTCATTTTTCACTACATGGTCTCTAATAAAATGGTGTCTAATTTCAATGGGCTTTGTCCTAGAGTGCTGCACAAGGTTTTTTGATATATTGATTGCACTTGTGTTATCACAGTATATTGGTACATTATGCATAGTTATTCCATTGTATTTTAATTATTGCTTGATCCAAAGGATTTGTACACAACAACTACCTAACGATACATATTCAGCCTCTGCAGTAGACAGTGCCATTGAGTTTTGCTTTTTGCTAGACCAAGACACAAGCATCCTTCTCAAAAATTGGCATGTTCCACTAGTGCTTTTCCTATCAGTTCTGCTTCCAGCAAAGTCAGCATCTGAATATCCAACTAAGCTAAGAGTTGAGTCTCTAGAGTACCATATTCCTAGTTCTTGAGTGTCTAAGAGGTATCTAAAAATTCTCTTAACAATTGTTAGGTGTGATTCTTTAGGCTGTGACTGAAATCTAGCACACAGGCACACACTAAACTGAATATCTGGTCTACTTGCTGTTAAGTAGAGAAGAGAGCCGATCATACCTCTATAGAGCTTTTGATCTACATCCTTACCTTTTTCATCTAAGTCGAGTTTGGTGGATGGACTCATTGGTCTGGAAATTGATTTCAGCTTTAGCATATCAAATTTCTTGAGCATATAATGAGTATATCTTTCTTGGTTGATGAAAATTCCTTCCTCAATTTGTTTGATTTGAAGACTAAGGAAGTACTCCAACTCTCCCATCATGCTCATCTTAAATTCACCTTGCATTTCCTTTGCAAAGTTCTTACATAAAGCTTCATTAGTTGCACCAAATACAATATCATCCACATATATTTGCACAACAATTAAATCATTTTGATATCTCTTAATGAACAATGTAGTATCGATGCTGCCTCTATCATACCCTTTTTCAACTAGAAATTTTGAAAGTCTTTAATACCAAGCTCTAGGAGCTTGTTTCAGTCCATACAAGGCTTTATGAAGTTTGAAAACATGATCAGATTTTTCAAAGTCTTCAAAACCAGGTGTTTATTCTACATATACTTCCTCTTGAATTAATCCATTTAAGAATGCACTTTTTACATCGATTTGGAACAATTTAAAATTCATGAACATGCAAAAGCTAGCAACAACCTAATGGCTTCAATCCTAGCAACCAAAGCAAAAGTTTCATCATAATCTATTCCTTCTTCTTGGTTGTATCCTTTTGCTACCAACCTAGCTTTATTTCTAACTACATTTCCTCACTCATCTACCTTATTTCTAAATACCCATTTTGTACGAACAATAGAGTGATTTGAAGGTCTAGGTACCAGTGACCATACATGACTCCTTGTGAATTGATCAAGTTCTTCTTGCATGGCCATTATCCAACTTTCCTCTTTTTCAAAGTTTTTTGGTTCAATTTGAGATATAAAAGCTGAAAACTCACAAGTTTCTCTAGTTGCTCTCCTAGTTTTAACTCCTTGTGAAATGTCACCTATTATTTGGTCTTGTGGGTGATCTCTTACAAATCTCCAACTCCTTGGTAGATCATCCTGCTGATTTTCTGCTCTTTGTAGATTTTCTAGAAGTGGAGTTTCATTTTCTCTTCTAGGTGAGCTTTCTTCATTATTTTTGTTGTTTTCTAACCTTATTTCCTCCATTTGTTTTTCTAAGACTTCTACATCATCATCATCATCATGAACTTCTTTTTGCAATGCATTTGACTCATCAAAAACTACATGAATTGATTCTTCAACGGTTAAGGTCCTTTTGTTAAAAACTCTATAGGTCTTTGAGTTTAAAGCATATCCTAAAAATATTGCTTCATCACTCTTTGCATCAAACTTCCCTAGGGGCTGTTTTCCATTGTTCAATACAAAGCATTTACAGCCAAAACCCCTAAGGTGAGAAATATTTGGTTTCCTACCTTTATAAATTTCATATGGAGTCTTTGAAATCAAAGGTCTTATTGAGACTCTATTAAGAACATAAGCTGCTGTATTTACTACCTCAGCCCAAAGATATTTAGGTAGGTTGTTCTCACATAGCATGGTCCTAGCCATTTCCTTCAAGGTTTGGTTTTTCTTCTCTACAACTCCATTTTGCTGAGGTGTTCTAGGTGCAGAAAAATTATGATCCAACCCCTTTTCATTGCAAAATTTTTCAAACTCATCATTTTCAAATTCTCCTCCATGATCACTCCTTATGCTAACTATGGCTGGTCCTTTTTCATTTTCTACTTTCTTACAATGACTTAAGAATGCTTGGAGAGCATCATTCTTATGAGCAAGAAAACACACCCAAGTATATCTAGAATAGTCATCAACTATTACAAAGCCATAAGATTTTCCTCCTAAGTTAGTTGTGCTTATTGGACCAAATAGATCAATATGAAGCAATTCAAGAGGTCTAGATGTTGACACAATCTTCTTAGACTTGAAGGATGTCCTAACTTATTTTCTTAGTTGGCAAGCATCACATATCCTATCATTTTCAGCATTTGCAACAAGACATACTTCACTATTTACTTCAAGATTTTCAAGAAAAATTACATACATATTCTTCAATCTATTTCCTATAAATGAGATTTTATTTGTACTCATATCTATCACTTCACACTTAGTTGAATCAAAGCACACTCTTAATCCTTTATCACATAATTGACTAATACTTAGTAAATTATGCTTTAAGCCTTTAACCAACAACACATGACTAATTTGAGTTTGGGAATTCTTACCAACCGTACCTATACCATGGATTCTTCCTTTTGAATCATCTCCAAAGGATATGGTTCCTCCCTTTCGCTTATCCAACTAAGCAAACAGCATTTCATGTCCTGTCATGTGCCGTGAACAGCCACTGTCCAAGTACCAAGGTTGTTTCTTCTTGAGTTGAGCTCTTAGACATATCTCATTTAAGTCCAGCTCAACCTACAAAACATAATTTTAGTTTTTCTTTATAGGTACCCATACTTTGATGGGTCCTTGAGTGCTAGTTGCAACAAATGATCCCTTAGGAACCCAGATTTTCTTAACTTTCTGCACTTTTCTTTTCTTAAAATAGTCATATGATAAATGACCATGTTTACCACAATTATAACATTTAGGTAATGCTTTAGCTGAATTTTTATTGTGGTATGCATCTCTTTTTGAAGATTCATTTTTCAAAATTTTAAGAGCTATATTTTCATCAAGAGTTATTTGCAAAGCTTCAGACTTGTTTTCCAACTCTTGGTTTAAAACCTCAAAGTCTGTTTTTGAGTATTCTAGCTCAATTTGCAAAATATTTCTTTGCTAAAAAACAGAAGTGAATTCTTGTTTGATTTGTTCCAAATCATTTTCAAGTAATGCAACCTTTTTCTTTAATGATTTGTATTTTGAAAAAAGTTTGTCAAATTCATCATACAAGCACTCATACTCATCTTGTAAATCATCATACGAATAAATGCAGGGGGATGAGGATACCTCTGTTCATCCTTTTGTGCCATTAAACAGATATTTGCTCTTTCTTCAGATTTTTCATCATCAGTTTTAGAGCTTGAAGTGTCACTATCCGACCATACAGCAGCCACCATTGCTTTCTTGGATTTTTTATTTTTCTTGCGAGTTTCATCTTTCAGCAATGGACATTCAAACTTCAAGTGACCAGGTTTCTTGCACTTGTAGCAGATGAGCTCCTCCTTTTTGTTGGAGTCAATTTTGTTTTACAAGGCACCTTGGTCTTTCTTGAAACCTCTTCTAGTTAGCCTTCGATTTCTTCTGCTCATTAGCTTTCTGAATTTTCTTGCAACTAGAGCTAATTCTTCATCATCATCACAGGAAAGCTTTTCCAGCTCTTCTTCAAGGATGCTGGCTTTGAGTGCAATACTCTTTTTCTTTTCCTTTGCTTCCCTTCAGTCTTTTTCTTCTTCTTCCTTAACCTCCAGCTCATGAGTAAGAAGAGAACCTCAAATCTCATTAAGTGTGATGATGTTCAGATCTTTAGCCTATCTAATGGCAGTCACTTTTGGCTTCCAAGATTTTGGTAGGCTTCTAAGCAGTCTCTTAACTAATTCATGTTCAGGGATAGGATTGCCTAGCTGACTTAATTTATTTGTGATGTTTGTAAGCCTATCAAACATGATGGTGATGTCTTTGCCAGGCTCCATCTTGAACATTTCATAACTATGTGTTAAGAGAGCAATTTTGGACTCCTTGACTTGGGAAGTCCCTTCATGGATTATTCTAAGTTTCTCTCACACTTGTTTAGCCGTTGTACAACTTGAAACTTTGTTAAATTCAGTGGGGGTCAAGGCACAATGTAATGTGTTGATGGCCCTAAAATTTATTTGAACTTTCTTAGTTTCAGCCTCAGTCCATTCAGACCTTGGCTTGGGCATCAACTCATTTGTCACTACATTCACGGTTGAGGGCAAAAAGGGTCCATCAGTTATGACGTCTCACATTTCATAATCTATAGTCCTAATATAAATTGACATTCTAGTGCTCCAATAAAGGTAATTAGAGCCATAAAACAGAGGTGGTTTGTATGTTGATTGTCCCTCAACCACTACTAATTTTTGTTGAGCCATTTGGATCCTCCCAAAGGATGTTAAGCCTTAATAACAGAGAACTAGCTCTGATACTAATTATTGGTCCCTATAATATGTGCTAGAGGGGGGTCAATAGCACAAGTTGGCTCTTAATAATATTGGAAACTAATTTTCAGAACTTAAGAAAACAAAAACAAAGTATAAGATGCACAACAATTTAGAGTGGTTCGGTCCAAGACCTACATCCACTACCTTAATTATCCAACCAAGGATTTTTCCACAAATCCACTATGGACCGGTGAAATTCACAAGCTTTCACCAAGCTTTGCAATGGCTTTTACCAGGCTCAGCCACAACCTTTTACACTAGTTTTTCACGGGCTCAACTAAAACCCAATGTAATTTTCCAAGGCTCAACCACAACCTACAACAACCAAGCTATCCCAAGCTTGAACAACCCCTTAGAGTGACTCCCTCACTCTAAGAATAAAAGAGAAGTAGTGAAAGAAGGTACCTATGATCACTGGTCGATCTGAGTGGTACAAGATTGAGTGCTAAATACAATTGCAAAGAGTAGGCATTTAAGTGCAGACAAGTGCAGTGAAGCTTTTCTAGTTTTGTCTACTTTCTATAGCTCAAATCTCATTCAAGGCTTCTCAAAACTTGTTTCTCATTGTTGGAAGACCTTTTTATACTTGGAGATGCACCTCTGATGGTAGTTTGGCAGTTTATATCTGTTGAAAATAGTTGAGGATGAGTTCTAGCTGTTAATCTGTGTTAAAGTGCTATAGTTCAAATTGCAGACAAAGAGCTCTTAGTCGACTGACTTGGTCGACT
Source organism: Theobroma cacao (assembly GCF_000208745.1). Taxonomy (NCBI): domain Eukaryota; kingdom Viridiplantae; phylum Streptophyta; class Magnoliopsida; order Malvales; family Malvaceae; genus Theobroma; species Theobroma cacao. The sequence continues at coordinate 13,016,579 of NC_030852.1, forward strand.
AAATTGATTCTGTTTTTGGTTTGCAGATCTTGGCAGAGAGCAGTTAGTCGACTGTCTTGGTCGACTAAGTTGATTCTGTTTCTCAAACTCTTCAGCCCACCATTTCTTCAATTTGAAACTTTGATCAACCAACCTTCTTCCTTGTTTCACCAATAAGCTTCCTCCATGTTATTTAGTTACATCTTGTTGATTTTATCCCTCTTTTTCTATAAAAAATACTCTTTGAAGAGTTAATAAATTAATTTCATATATTAATTTCCTGCACACTCAAGTAAGGTGTTAGACACAAATAAATACGAATGTTTTATTATCATCAAAAACTAATGGAGACAACAAAAATAACTTCAATTTTACAATTAAGCCCTCAAAATAGTTAAAAGAAAACGTTACAATATTGGGCCCATTACTTAATTAAACTCTTTTAATTAAGTCCTTGGAAATTAAAATCAAAATTAATTTCCTTTATATTTTGCAATCAAGTCCTTATAATTATAACTATTTACAATTATGTCTAAAACTTAATTAAACTTTTTTAATTAAGTTTATAGAAGTTAATTACCTAGCATGTGATTTAAGTCTAACTTAAATCATCACTTTCCCAATTTAATTCAAATGCAATCATTGTGTGTGACTCATTAGGTTCCCAACATGTTGGCAATGGAATTGATTAATGACTTAATTGATTAATATAAATTTCAATCAATTAATTTATAATCAATTTCATAGACCAAGATTGGCAACTAGCAATGCGTCATGGCCACCCAATTGTTAGGAGAGTCAAAAGGTCCTTTGACAACCTTTCAGCATACAGTCTATCAGTGTAATTCATTCCCTCATCATATATCTTAGAGATGATAAGAGCTTGGTCTAATGTCTACTCTTATTAACCTCTATATTTGTTCCTGTAGTTATAACATTAGCTTTATAAAGAGTTATGAAACCTTTTTCATAATCTCCATGTCGCCTTGGCCAATGACTTCATAAGCTAATGTTAACCAAGAATTGATAAGATATGTCCTCTAAAACACTTGAGGTGATAATTACTATCTTGACCACTCATTTGCCTTCACATGCTTCATATTATACCCAAAAGCATTCTATTTTGTCATCCTTGGTTAGGCACCTGTAGGGATGAAATCAAAGCATAGCACTCCACATATAAGACAATCTGGTGTCTCAAGTCTAGGGAGTATTTACACGATTGACACATAAGAAGTGTTGCATAGACACTGAAGTGTATTACCAGATGCACTTCTCATGGCAAGTCATGTTCAGTGAACTTGCTCTCCAAGGTAAACACCTATATTCTAGTCCCAAGTGTCTCTATATTTTAATCTATGAGATCAATGGCTTACTTCCAAAGTAAGGAACAAAGAATATACTAGTGTCTAAGCATCATTGATGTCCAATCTCAATGATACATTGACTAGGAACATTTTAAGATTACGCTTTGATGCATAAGGATCTCATAACTATAACCCATTATAGTTCCCTTGCAAGGCATATTAATCTCATGGACTTCATCTAATTAGACTTATAACTCATTATAATTGATGTCTTATTGATGAAGGAAAACCTCAAACATTCAACATGAATGATATTGTTGCATGATTGGAATCAAGCTTTAACCAATCCTAATTGGCTACAAGGCTCATCCCAACAATGTATTGCATGAACATCTCGTCCATTAAAGGCTTTTTCTTTGGGATGGAGGCTTTAGATGGAAATCTAGGAGGAAAGTTTGACTTAGATGCTAATGAAGACCCTTTGTTGTTGCACCATCAAAAATTAGGATGATTCCTCTAATTAGGATTATAAATGTTGGAATAGGGATTGCTCAATTGCTTGTTTCCAACAAATAGACAATATTCAGAGTAGATGGGACAATTGTCATTGGAATGTCCTTCTCTACAAAATTCACACTTAACAAACGGGTTTTGAATAGCATTACCACTCATTTATCTTTTTTTTTTTTGTGTGAAAGAAGCCAATTGTGTAGATAAAGTATTCATCACATCTAATTCGTGAACTCTAGCAATTTTTCTTGTACCTAATCTTTCAAATGGCCATTTATAGTTATTGGAAGCCATCTCTTCAAGCAAATCATAAGCCTCATCGATGGATTTACTCTTGAGTGCACTTCCAGTTGCAGCATCAATGGTAGTTCTAAAAGGTCCCATCAAACCATTATAAAAAGTTTAAACTTGCAACCACTTAGGTAATCCATGGTAAGGATATCTTCTTATCAAATCCTTATACCTCTCCCAAGCCTCATATTGTGATTAAGAATCAAATTGCATGAAAGAACTGATATCATTCCTCATTTTTGCTGTCTTGGTAGGCAAGAAAAATTTTGCTAAGAATTTATAAGCCAAATCATCCCAAGTATTAATGGAACTAGTAGGAAGCGAATTTAACCAACTCTTTGCTTTATCTCTCAATGAAAAAAGGGAAAGGCCTCAATCTTACAGCATCATCAGTAACACTATTAGCCTTGAATGTATCCCAAATTTCTAGGAAATTTACAACATGAGCATTCGGACCATTATAAGGCAAACCCCCAAACTGAACAGAAGTCTAAATCATCTGAATGATTGATGGCTTAATTTCAAAGTTGTTGGCTTGAATAGGAGGTCTTCATATACTAGAGTGGAGACTTTGTACTCGTGGGACAGCAAAATCCCTCAAAGACTTGATCTCTTCCCCTTATTGATCAACCATTGTCTTACTTGGAGTAGAAACTTTTTTATTTTTCCTTCGAAACCTTCGAAAAGTCTTTTAGATTTTTGAATCAAAAGGAACAATGTCCAAATTTTGGGCTATTTGCATACAATGACCAACAGTACCTGAAAAATTAAAGAAAAGAACAGTCTAGATTAAAATTAAGAATGGTTGGTATTAATATTAACAAGAAAGAACTAAAAATCAACTCCCTAACAATGACGTCAAAAAGTTGTTGTTCAATTTACTACCCATGCAAGTATACGTATCGCAAAGATAATATAATGATGAGCAAAGTATCGATATCACAAGGAATTGCATTAATTCTTACTATTAAGTACTAAAATTACACACCCTAATTTTATCCAAACACTAAAAATTGAATTAAAAAGCTAAACTTAAAACCTAAAACTGTCAAGCCCGACCTTATAAAGTACTTGCCATGTCCTTCATGTGATTGACAATATGCTTGCATACTTGGAAAGCCCCAAAAAATCGTCAAAAGTCGATATTGTACCAAATGGTACTATTAAGTTGAATTAAACCTCGAACTAGTTTAAATAGAGATCTTAAGATGAAATTGAGAATTTTAAAACCTCAGAATGACTTAAAATGATGATTTGGAGTTTGAGGACTAAATTGGAGTCAATTTGGAATTTTCATGTTCTAGGGGAAAAATGGTAATTTTGTCACTCGAGGACAAAATGGGAATTTTTAGAAAAGAATTTGATCACATTTGACTCATTGGAGTATGATTTGAGTTTGAGAAGTGGAAAATTTTAATTCCGGCATTTTTTCGAGCATAGGGGCAAAATAGTCATTTCGCCACCCAAGGGCAAAATCGTAATTTTACACCACCCAACACTTGTCCAGCACATGAATTTTACCCAATATTATCATGGATAATTGAGGAAATTTAAGTGGTGGAGAGAGATTGCTTAATGGCTAAGTATGACACATGGACCAATGGAATGGTGACGTGTCAAAATCTCATCCATTTATTATTTTCCTTATAAATTAGCACAAAATCAGCCCATTTCTCACCCATATGGCCGACCAAAGCATGAAGTGAAGAGGAAAGGAAAGAACACAAACCCTAGGTGGGAAAATTGAAGAAAAAGTGTGGGATTTCAAGGGATTAAGCTAATAAAGGTAAAATTTTGTGATTTTATCTTGTGATTTACACTACCCATGCTTTCTTTTTCATTTTCCATGCTTAGAACTCAAGTTTGCATGATGAACCCATGCTGGCCGAATTTGAGAGGAGAGGTTTTGAGCATTGATTTTGCTAGATTTCAAGCTAATTAAGTGTTTTTGGTTGTTTGGTAATGGAAAGTATGAAAATCTAGCAAGGAATCACTTTGTTCTTCACAAACCCACAAGAGGCCGAATTTTCTAGGGAGGATATTGAGGCTGAAATTGATGATATTTCATGATATTTTGGTGGTATTTAATGATTGGTGAGGCTAGAAATTTAATGGGAAATTTTGGCATGAAAATCTGAATTTTTACCTAATGTATAGACATGTGCGATTTATGGTTCGGACTGATAAATTGAATCATATTCATAGTCATTGAGGTATTTTAAGTATAATTGGAGTGTAGAAAGTGAAAGAAATCGATTTGGAGTTAAATTGGAGGTTTTAACCAATTACACCGAGAATAGTACGAATTAGGTCGAATACCGTATTTAAACGGCTATTCAGACATTTTGCATCACATTTCATGCATTCATATAGATTTATAGAGCCTGAAATAGTTTATGATAAATTGACACAATTTATTGAAATTCGTGTCACGTATGATGTATAGGTGGTGAGCCCTCTAACAAGGGTAAAGAGATTGTGCCCGAAGACCAGGAATAGGAGTATATCGAACTCCTAGTACTGTGAGTAACCTTACTATCATCTTAATTATCTAAAGTGGTTTTTATCCGATTTTGTGATTTTATGGAAAATGAGTTAAATGGTAAATCTTTGTGTTTTGTAATTAAAATGTGATTTAATGAAATGATTTTATAACATTGTCTTGAAATGAAATGATGGTTTGAAAATAGAGTAATTGGAGACTATTTTCATGTGTTGTAAATTCATGGTTTGAATCGAATGGCTTATGACAATATTTGCATGAATGGCTGAATTGATATTTGTGTTGAAATATATGAACTGTGTATTTAGCCTTGAGAGGCTGTGAATTACAATAATTGTCATATCATGTTATTGAATTTTATTGATTGGTGGGATAATTATTAGCTTACTGCAGTGGGCGGGTTTCCTTGGACCAGACTATTAGAGGGGCACGATAAACCCCGTTATATTTTTACCTCAATATGAAAGGCGCGGGTGGATAACTCCTGAGGTTAACACTTTATAATTCACTTCACGCTAAACCACCACGTGAGGGTGAACTCAGCCAACGCCAAAGAACGACTATGTTTTCAAAATAAAAATATGATTTATACGTACATGACTTTTAACAACCTTGGCGGACTCGGTTGGGATAGCCCTCGATCAAAGCATCCTTGATAACTGGGTATGAGAATGATTTTGGCACAAGCCAAAGTTTTAAAAAATTCATAAGCCATGTTAATTACTCGATTTATATGAATTGATTTTATTTGGTTGAAACAAGTTGAAAGGTGATGAATTTCAGTATGTTAAACTGTTTTATCTGTCTCCATTTACTCGACTTTAGATGGTTTAGATGGTATCTGTTTACTCACTGGGATTTTATAATCTCACCACCCTCATTTTCAACCATTTCAGGCCCGAGGTAGCTTGTGGATAGCAGATATCGTCAAGGATTATAGTCGGCTTTACTACTCCAAAAACTGTAGGTTTACTGCCTTTGTGCACTTTTGTTCCTTGTGGGCCCACGAGTCACTGTAAAGTAAATTTCATATCCCGGTTATCTGTATTATAGTACGTATGAATTTATTTAGCTTTTACATTACAAAAATTATTTACCGATGACTCTATAAATATTGTTTTACAAGAAATTAGAATATTTTATTGAATATTTTTATTTTATTCAAATAGTTGCAATATCATTTTTAATAAATGTTTTAGACACCCAAATTTATTTTAAATCATAAAATATGTGTTTTCCACTCATCTACTACATCTTTAGTCGAGTTTGAAAAATTTTGAGGGAAAATAACGAAAACGCCGCTGTGAGGCGAAAATTATTTTTTCACGATTTTGAAAGGGAAAAAGCTTAAAATTCTTTAAAAACGAGGTTTGGCGATGATTACTCACAGGGGAGATGAAAAAAATGGTACTAAAGCCTTGTGGGGTTCTGGTTGGCGTTCCGAGTAATGGATGTCTATCGGGACGTTGCGGCAGTTGTCACGGGCTCGAGGGGAGTACCGGGTCGTGACAAAACTACTCTAAATTTACTCAGTAAAATTACTTTTCTAAACTTGATTGACTTTTGGACCTAAGATTATAATGTTTCACAATACTTCATCTAATTATTTTCTATCTCTTTTAACTTAGCTTAATGGATTAAGTTGATAACCTAGAGTCCTAAATTATTTACAAGTCTTTGTCGAGTTTCTTATAAAAATATCTCTCTCAATTAATTTACTATATGTTTATGCAAATTAAATTAAAGACAGATTCATTAAGTTCATAGTCAAATCCTGGCTACATATGCCTTATAGGTGCATGTCTACCCTATATACAAATCAAACCACATAATCAACTAAGTGTATTCAACCATATGCTATTCTATTCAAGGTCTACCTAAATCTCTTTCATCATGGTTTAACCAAGGTTTCCAATTCAATCTAATTGGTGATCAGGCAATTAGAAGCATTAAGAACAAAATAGAATAAACAACTTAAATCCATCAAACATAAGTTAAAGAGAGATAAATAAATTAGACTACGTATTGAGTTCAATCATAATCTTAGATAAACAATATAGTTCCCTATCAAGTGACACATCATCATCAAATTAAATTTAAACATTCAGATCAAAACTAAGAAAAATGAGGAGAATAACAAAAGGATGATAGAACCTAAGAATTTATGATCTTGATCTTCCAAATCTTCTTGAATCCTTCAAATTCTTCTCATCTTCAATGACTTTATGGCTTGATTCTCAACTGTCAATCTGGTGTTTCATTCCATGGAAAGTTCCTTAAAAGATTGTTTTTATAGGGCTTTGAAGTTAAGCCAAGTTTAGTGAAGAAAAGAGTCAATTTCAACTAGGATTCCCATATCATACTACATGGGCTGCGACCTTGACCTTTTAATTAGCAGAAATCGTAATTGCTCTAGGACTACTGCAGTGCCTCAACTTTGATAAGATTTTTCACAAACTTCTAAGATGAACTAGGCAAAGTGGTAAACATGAAAGTTGTATCTTTTTCTCTTATCTTTCCAATGGTCATGAATCATCTCATTTGAAGTTCTGTAGTGAGAGTTATGATCGAAAAACTGAAATATGTGTAGTGGAAATATACACCCAAAAATTACTTTCCTTCTTCCATTAAAATTCTCCCTTCATTAAACGCCTACAAAAGCACAATTAATATCAATAACAACCTATCTTAATCACATTAATACCAAATTAAGCATAAAATTAACTAAAATTAGATTGACTCACCTAAATTAATTAACTTAAATAATTTAGCTAAAACCTACTAATTTTTATGCATTACCACAAGAACCAAGCTAAATTACTATCAAAATTAAGCCCAAATAACTCTATATCATAGAATTATCAGATACCAAAAACAAAAGCTTGAATTTCTTTTTGTAGGAGAAGCTCACATGGCAAAGGTCAAAAGAACAGAAGAAAGAGGTAAATGATATTTATTCTTGTGAAATTGAGAACATACTTGCTAAATGAACAAATTGGTAATGAATGAAAGTGCTTAATGATAACATTCTCTTAATATTTGATGATATGCTCACATTGAGAAAATTCTCTTTTAAATTGTCATTTTGGTGTGACTTAGAGAATTCCTTTAAAATAATTAATTGAAATCTTGTGTAACATCAACCCCTTGGGATGTTAATTTAATGAAATTTTTTTTGCCAATTAAGGTGAATTGTGGATGATGGTAATGTGAGAAGATATGTGGAAGTGAAGGAGGTGACGCGAAAAATAAAATAATATAATATTATTTTATTGATGGTGGGTGAATAAAACGGTAAAATATCAAGGTTAATTTCAAAAAGTTAGGCTTGGCCAAAGTGCAAGAAAGTAGGAAAATTTTAAAGAAATGGAATATTGGTGGGATTCATGTGCCAATATAAAATAAACCATAAATATGTGTGTGTGTGCAAATATGGACAAGGATTGCATAAGTGTGTACATCTGAATTAAATATATATGGGTATATTTAAATCATTGTGGTGTTTAGGTGGCATGTAAAAAGGATATTTGCATGTGTTAAAAAGAAAGTAAAGTTTGAAGAGCATTCCACCTAGGGGAAATCTGCTCATTAGTGTTAAGCATGCAAAGCAATGATCAAATCCTTTTAACATATCTTTCACCTAGGGTAATCTACTCCTAAAGGTTCATCACAATGTCTAAACATCCTAGTCTAGGCTTACACAACATTGGCCACTTATGTGGCTTGCACTAAAGCAAGCAATCACACATAAATCCACATTGTTGTTCTCTAGCCTAGGCACATGAATCTAGGCATTCATATACATTTACATATAAAATCTAATCTAGTACCACAGTAGCTCCTTTAACAAGTGTTGTACATCACATGCATTTAATTTAACCCACTCACTGTGACAAATTGGAGGTGCTCCACAACTAAGCTTTGATCCCTAGCCTTCAATTGTCTTTCAACTCACAAATGCATCCAAATTGCTTAATCTCCCCTTAAACGCATTAAAACAAGAAGTTATTGATTAAATCCCCCCTTTCGAAAAATGTCAGCTTTTATAACTGATGGGTTTGACTATGGACGGCATGCTCAAAATGCACAGTGGAAAGAAAATTAAAACTTTATAAGTAAACAACAAAAACATGCCTCCACCATGGATCACCTTGGTGCTATTTAACACATAAAAGCACAAAATAAATTATTATTTAGAAAGTTACCTTGCCAAGTAATTACGTAATCTCAATGGCACTTCCCGAAGCAATCCCGCGAACACCACAAGGAGCAAAATCCCTAGCCAATCAAGTGCTTGGCCTCCAATGGTAGTACACACGATTGCACTTGAATCTTTAACGAATGAGGGAGTTTTTAACTATACTTTGTGCTAGCAAAGAGGACAATAATTGTCCTTTTTTTCTTTTTCACAATCTTAGCCGACCCTTTCTCGAAAATTGCTTCATAAGCAATTTTCTCTTTCACATAAAAGGAGTGGTGGCAAAGAAAGAAAACGTTTTTCTTTTCTTCAATTGTGAAAAACTCTCATATGAAAAATAGTTTAAAGGTGACTTATATAGTTAGGTTAAAATAACTTCAATTTTGCAATTAAGCTCTCAATATTATAACACATTATAATATTGAGCCCATTACTTGATTAAACTCTTTTAATTAAGTCTTTGGAAATTAAAATCAAAATTAATTTCCTTTAGATTTTGCAATCAAGGCCTTATAATTATAACTACAAGTCTTACTAGAAATACCCCTTAGCTCACTATATAAGATCACCATTCCATATTAATGCTTAAACCATATACTTTCTTATCATATCTTGAGACGTAATTATAATAATCAATTCAATCTTTAAAACATATAATCATAAGCATATACAATGAGGTCTAAAGTCTCCAGTTTAATACTTATACCAAAGCCAGTATCCATTTACAATTAAATAAACAAGTGCTACAACTCGACCTCTAGCAGCAGAATGACTTGGAATGAAATGCTATGAGATGCCTTTACCTATCTACGATGGACCATAAGTGCCGATGATTGCACGTTAGGCCGATCACTATCTGCAAAAGGGAAATAATGGGGTGAGTCTCACAAACTCAGTGATCATTGGCTCCGTGAGCAGGGAAAAGATGGGAAACAAGCAAAAAGCAGATCATTTGAATGATAAAACCAGAATATAAACTGCAAGTCTTATAAACCAAACCACAAGGACGATATTTGTACCTTGTAAAACTAATATCGTAAAATCATAATACAATGCTTTCTTTGGCAAAACAGTGCCAAAAATAAGTGTAACAGAAAGAGTTTCAATCACTAGAAACATCATTTGCCATCAAAATATGATATACAGTATAAAGGTATGCACAGTCCCAAAATGTGCGGCATGTAAAGAAATCAAAGTGTACGACCACCTAAATCAACTCATGTTTGTCAAGTAAGCACTGAAAGCTTTTATTTAAACAAGGGGAGCTGTAGAGAAAATCTAAACCCTCCACCATGCAAAAGAGTATACGTTGAGAAACTCACAAGGCTCTCAAGTAGGAAAGTATTATATCAACACGTGGACCCACTTCCATGTAATAATAATCCGAGAGTCTTACTCCACTGGATTCCCATAGCCATGGCAATCTCCACGATGTTGGTCGACATCGGAGAATCAAGCAGTCGCAATTACGCACATCTGGGAGTCTCATTCCACCGGATCACTTGTGACATAGCCACGTATACATATCACAGGTCGTGGCCCCTGCCACGCCTAACCGCTTGTCGACGACTCAAAAGTTCTCTAGCTAGAGCTCACTCGTGCACGAGGGTCACACTTAACCGAAGTAACAGTCGACCTACTCTCAACGCACTTGGTTTGTCAAAATCATTTTCAAAAGATCAAATCGAGGTTTCCAAGTCTTTTGCTTAAAACCATCTGAAAACAAGGTTCAATAACCTTTCAAATTACTTTTCACATAAAAAGGCATGGTGTATTGTTTTATACAAAGATCGAACTAAAATCGGTGCTCAAAATTTGCATTTTAAATCATTTAATAATTGCATTTAACTATGCATATCAAACAAAAGATACAAGGCATAGATTTTGAATGCAAAACAGTATAAAAGGCTTGTTTCCTGATTCTTAAAACACTTTACGTATATAGCTCATCTATATATATATCTAAAACAATTTTCAAAACAACTTGCATCCACAATTTCCTACGAGTTTTACCAACTTATGCTTTCCATAATAACAGTGTATAAATCATTGTAAATCTATTTAGAAATCGCTTATCGAGGCTAACAGCTCATGCTTTCCACAATTGCATTTAATGAAATTCGGCAACGTTTATAAAACGTATAACATTATATAGCTATGGAAATTTTCAAATAAGCACCCCCCACTCACCTTACAATAGCGGGACGCTTTGTCGTTATTGATTCGGATGCGTATCTCGCTATTTCTACTTGCTGGTCACTTGTTACCTTGCCCGGCATGCCACCACGACAAACTTTCCTAGCAACAAATTAAACTCAATACATTTATTGTATATCATTTCCACTTCTCTTTCTACATTCAATCATTAATCCTCATTTTACTAACTTGCATCTTGACACGTTTTTGCTAAGGTTCTTCATATCCTTTGCTTGCATAATTCTTTAGGTTATAAGTACCGACAACTTGTTTGTAACGTTAGCACACATATTAATCCTTTCTAATGGTATCTATCAAGTTCAACTATCATTTTCACACCAATAACCTCGCATATGGCAGCAATCATAAATTTAATTTCATCAAGCATTTCCTAAGTTTACATGCGCCACAATTTACATTCATATGCTGCCCACACTTGTACAATTATTTCCTCACAATATTCAACTAACCATAGGCTTTAAAACATAGTGTTAAACTTACAGCTTTCCTTTTCCACTTTGAGTCCATCATGTGCCCATGGGTTTATTGGCTTGTATGTCACCAATTTTTCTCCAATCAAGCCAATCTTAGCTACCATAAGACACTTCTTTTAGTCACTAACTCATTTTCAAAGATTAGTTAAGCTAAAAACAAGAATCTTTACCTTTCCTTGCTTGAATCACCAAAACCAAGTTTTTTCTTCCTTTCTTTCTCTTTCTTTCTCCTTTCTTTCTTTTTTTTCTCCTTTTTTCCAACTGATCTCATCTATTTTCTTTCCAAGAGTACGATTTTCCTTGCAAAAGAAAGCCATTTTTCTTATCAAATGCATGGTGGCAAGGTGAAAATGGCATGGAAGCATGAAAATGGCGTGGGAGCATGGAGGAGGAGAAGAAAATATCGGTTGGGTGAAGATAAAAACCAGCCATGGGACAAGGATGAAGAGTCAAAGCTTCCTTTGGAAGCTTTGACCAAACTAATGGCAAAATTACCATTTTGCCCTCTAAGGTTTTCACCTTTTTTAATTGTATCTTTGTCAAACCCTGCTTTGTAAAATAATTATAACGTCATTTACATGCTCGATAGAATGTTTGTATATTTAGGAAGTTTGAGAAATCGTTAAATGATGATATTGCCCTTAATGGTACCATTGAGTCGATTAAGCCTCGAACTAGTTCAAATAGGAATTTTAAGGTGAAATTAAGAGTTTCACAGTTCAGGGATGACTCAAAATGGTAATTCAGAGTTCGAGGATCAATTCGGAGTCAAATCAAAATTTTCACTATTTAGGGGCAAAATCGTAATTTTTCCACCCGTAGACAAAATTTGAGATTTTGAGAGAATTTAGATCACATTTGACAAATTGGAGAATGGTATGAGTATAAGGGATGAAAAATATGTCTATGGGCAATTTTTCAGTTTTTGAGGCAAAAATGTAATTTTT
>NC_030852.1:13030796-13046295 GCF_000208745.1 Theobroma cacao
TATATATATATATATATTGTTTTACATTAAAATAGATTATTTTAATTAATATTTTTATTTTATTTTATTTTTCAAAAAAAAGAAAAGAAAAAAAGAGAAAGAAATGGAAAAACTGGTACGAAAGCCTTGCGAGGTCTCGAAGGGCATTCGGGGGAAGAATGTCTGTCGAGGCTTCGCGACAATTGTCACGGGCTCGATGGGAGTTCCGGGTAGTGACAATCTTCCCACAATCTTCTAATTCCAATTTCTTTCTATTTTTCTTCCTTAACACTTGTATCAATAAAATATCAAGTTTATGCTTCAACGCGGTATCATAGCAATATTTAAATATTTATTTACCCATGTTAGCTTTATTTAATAAAGACACGCAGGCCCTATTAACGTCATTTTTCTCTAAAATTCTCTCGTTCTTTTTCTCTCCCACTTAGATTGACTATACACTCCTCCTTCATGATCAATTTTGACATCGAATAAAATATTAATATTTTAATATTATTTTATTAATAAAATATTATTTTATTCTAAATTTTTTCACTTGTCTCCTTGGTACCTAAAATGTCTTATCATGCCCTAATTCACTCTCGAATCACTTTTATCTCACTAATTCATCCTCAATAAAAATATTATTATTTAATTATTATTTTCTCGCATGTGGAATATTTTACTCTAGAATATTCCCTCCACCCTTTATCACTCTTAAACACTCTAATTAACCTCAATTGGTATCTGATATGTTCTATTAGTCAACATAGCAAAGTACGGGGTGTTATAATTGCATAGACATTTTAGTAAATACCAAATGCACTTCTCATGGCGGGTCATGTTCGATGAACATAGCAAAGTATCTATATACTTCAACCTATGAGATTGGTTGCTTACTTTCTAAGTAAGAAACATAGAATGTACCAGTCTCTAGGTATCATTGATGTCCAATCTCAATGATACATCGTCCAGGAACATTTAAAGATTATGCTTTGATGCATAGGGATCTCATAACTGTAACCCATTACAGTTCCCTTGCAAGGCATATTAATCTCATGGACTTCATCAAATTAGACTTGTAACCATTATAATTAACGTCTTATTGATGAAGGAAAACCTTAATCATTCAACATGAATGATATTGTTGCATGATTGGAATCAAGCCTTAACCAATCCCAATTGGCTGTAGGGCTCATCCTAACAGGTCAAGGGGACCAAACCACTGTAAATCATTGTGTTTTGTCTTTTTTTATTTTCTTCTTACTCTTAAAACTTAAGTCATTCCTCTAGTAAGCTTTAAACTTCCATTTTCAAATTCCCTTAATTAGTTTTATACTTAGAAAGAATTTTCATGTCATTCCAAAAGTGCTATTCACCATTTTTTAGCATGCTCTTTAGGACCAACATTGTCAAATCTTGGATCTTGAATCTTGAATCTTTTTTGATTTTGCTCATTCTCTTGCTTGTTTGACGACTCATTTTTCTTCAAAAAACCATCTCTGAATGTCCTCTTACATTACTCTAAAAAGCCCCTTTTAAATATCCTTTAAAACCCGATTTAAAATAAAGTTCAAAAAAGTTATTGTCCGAGTTATCAAGCTGGCACCACGACTTTATTCCTTAGGCACCGTGGTGCCTTAGCCTCAAGTGGAAGTATGGTGCTACTATTTCTTCATGGCACCATGGCACTCCTCCGTCATGGATGCAGTGCTGGCTTCTCTGGTCAATGTCTCATCACGATGCCACGACCTTAGCCTCATCAAGGCTACAATCTTGGCTCATTTGTGCTATCTTGTGCAATTTCTACTACAATCCATCCTATTGCAATGTTATTTTCTCCTTGATATGATTTGAAATTATAACACTTCGTACCCTCATAAAGAAGCCAATAAGACCTTATCGATAAGACGAAGGGTCAAGTGACGTAAATTTAAGTGCCAAAAAGCGGTGATGGGTGAAAAGAATATTGTGAAATAAATAATATTTTATTAATAAAATAATATTAAAATATTAATATTTTATCTATTGTTGAAATTTGTCATGAAGGAGGACTACATGACTAGTCTAAGTGGGGGAGAAGAAGTAAAAAAGAATTTTAAAGAAAAACGACATTAGTGGAGCCTGCATGCCTTTATTAAATAAAGCAAGAGTAGGTAAGTATATATTTGAATATTATGGTGACACCTTGATGAAGTGCAAATTTTATATTTTATTTGTACAAGTGTGAAGGAAGGAAAATAGAAGGAAATTGGAATTGAAGAAATGTTGGAAAGACCAAATTGTAAAGGATGAAAAGTTGGAGGGTCAAATGGTAAATAAGGAAACATTTGAGAACTTATGTGCAATTTGAACATTTGAAGTTAAATGGAAATTAACTAACCAAGAAAAGTTAGATTATGTAGGATAATGAGATGTGCATGTAAATTTACTATTACATGCAAATGATAGTATGCAAAAAGGAGAAAGTTAGTGGGGAACATGTGGGACCCCACCATATGAAGTAAAAGGAAGAATAAGACTAAATTTATTTGCATGTAATGAGATTCGTGCATTAGGTGGCCAAATGAGGAAAGAAAAATGTGGGATGCATGTGACTTAAATAGATTAATGAATGACCAAATAAGATATAAGGTGAAGGTGGTGCATGAAATAGGATTGGAGGAATAAGGTGGTGCATGAAATAAATAATAAAGGAAGAAAAGATGGGATAGTGAATGTGGCGGATGGAGAAGTAAAGTGAGGATAGATGATGGACCAATGAGCAAGGGAGGAAATTGGTGCATGAAATTTGAGTAAGGGATGAATAGTTCCAATGAAATGTGAGGAATCAATAATGAAATGAAAGGTAAGGGAAAATGTTTGGGAGAAAAATTGCACCTTTGAGAGAAAAAAAAGAGAATCGGTTTTGAAAGAAGGAAAGAGAAAGGAAGAAAAGAGAAAGAAAAAAAGCTAGAGAAAGGTTCGATTTTGGAGGAATTAGAGAAAAATTTAGAGGTTTTCCTCCTTCATGCCATTGTTGGAGCTTAAGAAGGCATGGGTGGTTCGGCCTAGTGATTCCAAGGTGAGGAAGGTAAAAGTTGTCATTTTGTTAAAATGCATGCTTTGTAAATCAATTGTAATGTGGGATTGTGCTTGTGGTAGCCAGGATCTTCAAGGATTCAAAGAACCGGGTGCATGCATGTGGCTTGTTCTTAAAAGTGTGGTGATTTAAAGTAAAACAAATGATGGGTAAGTGCTTGAAACCTTAAGATCATGGGTGGAAAAGAAAGTAAGATGGATATTGATTACTTGTGCTTGTGGCAGCAATGGTGACTGAGGATGTGAAGAGTTTGTGACTTATGTGAAGGATCTAAAGTGAAGGAAAGATCGAAAGGTAAACATGCAATGTGGGCATATTATGTCATATAGGACTTGCTTGGTTAAAGTTCATAGATTGCATGTTAGATTATGGTGAATAATAAGGATAAAAGATGTGAAATTTGATTAAGATTTGTTGATTAAGGTGCTATCGATATATGTGTGCAATTAAGTATAAATACGGAAGTAAACGTAATGAAGAAATAGATTATTGTGAGGGATTTTTATAGACAAAGAAAACTAAAGATATGGTATATAGAATAGCAACTATGAGTGTATTTGTGGTGACATTCACTAAAAATATTGAGTTTAACATGCTACTAGGAAGTGTATAAGGAAGGTTTGTCGTGGTGGCGTACTGGAGGAGGTAAAGTGACTGACAGGTAAAACTAGCTAGAGACGCACCCGAACAGATAACAACGTAGTGTCCCGCTATTGTGAGGTGAGTAGGGGGCATTTATTTCAAAATTTCCATAACTATATATTGATATACGTTGAATAGACATGTTGGTTTTCTTTAAATGCAATGGTGGACAACATGCATTGTTAGCCTCGATAGGCGATTTTTAACTAGATTTGCAATCAAATTATACTGTTATTCTGGATAGCATGAGTTGGTAGAATGCTAGGCACTTGTGGATGCCATGTTTTTGGAAATGTTTTGTATGTATATATATATACTAGATATGTAAAGGGTTTTAGAAATCGGGAAATGAGCTCTTTACCATGGTTTATGTCAAGATGTGCCTTATTTGTTTTAGTGATGTGCATTCATGAATAATTTACATACATTCACCATGCTGATTTGATATTTAAACCTCATGCAAAGATTTTACATTATAAAGTCTTACAAATGAGTTTATCATGTTACCACGATTGGTATTTTGGAAATAAATTTAAAATGAGCTTTTTAGAACTAATTTGCTTTTAAATGGTTTTGTCAAACTGGGAGATTCGAGAGTAGGCCGAATGTCACATTGGGATAGTGTGACCCTTGTGCACCAGTGAGCTCTAACTAGAGAACCTTTGGGTCATTGCTAGGCTACTAGACGTGGCTAGGCCACGGTCTGTGATATATATACGTGGCAAGGCCACAAGATGATATACATGGCTAGGCCACCAGTTGATATACGTGGTTGGGACCACATGGTTTCTTCGATGTCAGCCAACATCATCTAGACTCCCATGGTGATGGGAATCCGGTGGAGGGGGGCCTCCCAGATGTTATTACATGGAAACTGGTCCACGAGTTGATTACTACAATTACTTACTCGAGAGTGATATCTATTTGGGTTTTTAAACATGAAATTCTATTGCATGGTGAGAATTACGAGTTTTTCTGCGGCTCCTTTATTTATACGATGATATTTTATTTATTTATTTAATTAACTCTTCATGGACTAGTTGATTTATGAGCTTATGTATAAGCTCGATAATGCTTGGTTTTACAAAAGCATGTGTGCTTACGCTGGTTGATTTGAGTACGGATGTTAAATAAATTTCGAGGGTAGAAATCTTTCACTTGCATTAGTTTTGATACATTGATTGAAATGATTACTTTGCATTAAAATTCTTGGTTTTACATATAAGGCACAAATCTTCCTTGAGTTAAATTGTTTATATATACTCTTATGTTTTAATATTCAAATCTTCTATTGCTAGCTTGTTTCCTATCTACGCCTTGCTCACGGAGCCGATGATCACTGAGTCTGTGGACTTACCCCCTTATCTTCCCTTTTTGCAGATAAGTGATCAGCTCAAGTGTATCACCCTAGCATTTTAACTCGCTGCGACGTAGGTAATGGCATCTTTTAGACTTTCACTCTGAGTTGCTCCATTGCATAGGGGTTTTGTTGTGTAAAACAATTAGATTTGTAAAGATTATTAGTTTATCGAAAATGCATTGCTAAAACCTTGAGATTGTGTAATGAATACTAAGTGTGATGTTGAAATTATCTTGGAATTTGCTAGATTAGTTATTGTTATCTAGTTGCTACATCTTTTTACAGTTGTTTATTGGGTTTAATTGAATGATGGTGTTAGTATAAGACAACAAAATCTTTGATGGACATCACAAGTGCAATGTTGTAATAAAAATCCAAGTCGCTCCACGTATGCGTTAGATTGTTCGATATAATTAACAAGAATTTAAACTATGGCTTATTTGGGATTTGGAGGGTTCTCTCTCAAGTCTCGGATGCCGGTAACGATTGGAAAAAAGGTCATTACAGAAATGTGCAAAGTAGTAAGCATGAAAGTTGTATCCCTATTTCTTAACTTTCCAATGGATCAAGAATCACATTAATAAAACTTCTGGAATGAGAGTTATGCTTAAAATACTACAATATGTACAAGAGAAGCATTAGCCATACTTGCACAGTTCATCACCAATTGAGGTCTTTTCATTTGAGAACCTTCTAAAGCAATATACTAAATCAGTAATAAATAAATTAAAAGCACTTTAACATAAAATTAAGCTAAAACAACATAAATTAAAATAACTCAACATGATTTAAACTAAATTAAGAAAAATAATTAAAACACCTAACTTTAAACAAAAATCTCAAGAACTTAGCACTCAAAATGTAGCACAATAACTCTATGTAATAGAGTTATCATGCCCCTAAACTTAAGATTTTGCTAGTCCACGAGCAAAACATAAGGAAAATTTAAACAAAAAGGAAACAAGTCAATGATGAAAACAAATAACTAAAGATGAGTTGCACTAAGCCAATGATCTCCCTTAATTTCTTCAAATGTTATCTTGAAAGCTCAACTCAAGGTAAAACATAGATAGCATTCAAGTCCATGTTTCAATTCAAATGCAATCTCATTCTCAAATGGATTTCCATGTGTGTGTGCAATCTTTTACAAAGAATAATCATGCTATCTAGATAAATTATGCTCATGAAAATTCAAATTAGTAATAGAATTCCATAGGTTTACTTTTCATCTTTCTCTCCACTAATGTAGACTAATACTAAGTCAAGGATCATTAGCTCTTTATCAAACTTATAATGTAGGGCTAAGGTCAAGGTAAGAATAAAGATATTTTAAAGCTAAAATCACCCTAAGCACATAATCATTCTAGGACCTATAAGAGCTTTGATCATACATCCAAGTAACACCCTTCTTTTTAATGTCAACTTTTTTTTTTGTACAACACTTTATAATTTTTCTTTTGTTTTGTTTTCTTTTCATCACAACTTTACACCCTAAAACTTCTTTCTTTCTATGATAGATAGTGGGTTGAATACTGGACATTTTTTAACTTTTTAACAACTTCGCCTTTTACTTTAGTCAACATCTATCTCAATAAACTTCCTAAAATAACTAACATGCTTAGAATTCAAGGATGCAAAATTGGAAATTTATTTAAAGGTTAAGCTAAAGTAAAATAGGTGTTCAACAAAGAAAAGGTAATATTAGGCTCAATAGGGTATACTATGGATAAAATTATGTCAAGGTTGGCTTGAAAGGCTTAAACGATCCAAAGATGGCCTAAATCATCTACTTAACTAAGTATTGCCTAGGATTTCGCCCTGAGAGAGAATCAAACAAATTCTAAAATTCATGACATAATCCAAAAATTCACATTCACATAAACCTTCTCGAGATATGCACAACAATTCTAAGCAAAAGACAATGTGCTCTATAAATAGAAATCACATCCTAACAATGATACTTAACATAAGAATTTAGTATAAACCAAAAAATATTCACGTTTACCAAGAGCTTAGATATCAATCTAACTAAGTTACCATCATTGGATAGGTAAATCAAAGAAATTGGTACAACTAACTCTAGCTCACTTTTCAAAATATGCAGAAAATTAAATGATAAACAACTAAATGGATTTAAAATGTAAGAAAATAAATACAAAAAGATTAAACCAAATCTTAAAAAAATTCAACAACCCCACAAACTTGAAGTTAACTGTAAGTTAAAATTTTACTACTCAAGTATACGTATCTAATAGATAGTATATAAGCACGTAGAGTATCAATCCCATATAAAATTGATCTAAAATTTTACTGAGCACTAAAATTAGAATAGTTTAGTTTTATTCAAATAATTAATATCTGAATTCTATTTAAACTAAAAATTACTCAACTAAAACTAATTTAATTAAAAATTAAAGCAACAAAATAATTGGGTAAAAAGCAAATCAAACAGGCCTAGGATTATAATATCCCTCACACTTCATCTAAATCTTAACTTTTTTCTTTAATTTATTTTAATAGGTTGAATTGCTAACCCAGAGTCCTCAATTATTTATAAGGGTCTCCCGACTCATCTTATAAAAATATATATTTTAACCAAAACACTATATCCCTATATGAATTGAAATTAAAGCAGACTCATAAAGTTCAAGCTCTAATCTGGCTACATAAGGCTTATAAGTATATCCCTATCCTATACGTAAATCAATTAATATAATCATATGCTATCCTAATTTTAGTCTACACTAAACTCCCTTTCCAAAGTTTGTTTAGGTTCCTAAATCAATTTAATTGGTGATCAAGCAATTAAAAACATTAAGAACAAATTGGAATAAACAATTCAAATCCCATTAAAGATAAGCAAGAAAGAGATTAAAAGTTTAGATTACATGGGAGTTCAATTGCAATCCTAGAAAAATAAATTTAGCTCATAATATCTAATAAAAGCTTCATCCAAAGAAAATTAGCCATTAATCCAAGTCAAAGAAAATAAGAAAAACACAAAAGTAAAGAGAGAAAACTAATAGTTGGAGCTTTGTGATCTTGATTCTCCCTCCAATTCTCTTATTTTCTTGCTTTGTTATTGGCTTCAAATCTCTGGAGTAGTCACTTGTTGCCTCCCCCTTAAAACCTCTGAAAAAGGTCCCTTAAATAGGCTCCAAGTAATTAATTTCCAAAATCCCGTCAAATTTGTATTTTTGAAAAATCGCCCAATGACGCGGCATTAATTTCTTAGCACTGTGGCACTGGATTCTTGCTATAATAGCACTGCGACATTCTTCTTCTAGCACTGCCATGCTAAGCTCTCGAGAAAATGTGTTGTCTGCTTCCTCTTACGAGGGCTGCAGCCTTGTTCTCCCAGTGCTGCTGTGGTCTATCAAATTCAAATGTGATTTTCACCCTGATCTGCTCTGAACTAGGCAAAGTGGTAAACATGAAAGTTTTAGCCCAATCTTTTAAATTTCTAATGGCTCAATAATTACATCAATTAAACATTTGGATTGAAAGATATGCTCCAAATACCACATCATATTCAGTCCATGCATACTACTATAGTGCTCTAACTTAGACAAATATTTTGACCATGATCTGATTAGAACTGGCTAAATCAGTAAACATAAAAGTTGTAGCCCTTCCTTTTAGAGTTATATTGGTTCAAGAATAACTTCATTTGAAGTTCTGTAAAGAGAGATATGGTCAAAATACCAAAATATATTTGAATGAAGCCATCACCATACTTGCACTTATTTTCATCAAATTTCCAACAAAAGCAATACAAGAAACCAGCAATAACTACTCTTAAACTAATTTAAAATAAAATAACATAAAATTTAACTAAAAGAACTTAAATGAACTACTCAACATGTAATCAAACTTAAGCTAGAAAAATACCTAAAATGCTACGATCCGAACCTAAAATCTCAAAGACCTAACAACTTAAGCCCTTTAAATGTGTCAAAATAACTCTATATAATAGAGTTATCACTAACATTGTCCTCGATGTTATAAAAGTAGAAAAGAAATGGAAAAGAATACTCCCCTAGGAATGTGGAAAGACTCTATTTTTCCTCTTCATCTTCATCATTGTCACTAATTTGAGGAGTAGCCAATAAGGTGGGAAAGTTTTCCATGTCCATCCACATGTGGATTGCACAAGCTTAGAACATTTGTTCTATTACACAGTTACACTCTACTTGATAAGAAAACTGTTAAGTGCTTTGCAGCTTTAAGCATTCCATCCTCTGGGGTAGAGTCAAATTTTGAGGTTGGGTAGGTTGAGGTGGTGGTGGTGGTGCAGAAGATGAACTTCCCCTAGTGACTGAATATTCATGGGCATAAAATCGACTAATGATTCCTGCATCAAGAGGAACTTTGGGACTCAATAATTCCTCATTACTATCCCATTGAACTCCAACTTTGTGTAAACAAAGAAGTTATTAGTGAAGGAAACCACAATCCATCTCGAGGTGAGCAAGCAGTGTGGATGATATTGTTAAAGATCAACTGACCAATATTGATGGACTTGCCAGATACAATTGCATAGAGTAGTACTGCACTATCCTTTGGAACATCGCTAATATGTTTAACCAGGAGCATCTTGGCTGCCAAAAAATGCCACCATACTTTACACTTACTATCCATAGCTCTACTTTAAATGAAATTGGCACTCCTTTTGACATTTTCCATTTAGTTCCAAGATTACATAGCAAATTAATAACTTCATCCAAGTCCACATTCCTATTTAGATATTGCCCATACTCATCATTCTCAATCTCTGGAGTATTGTAAAATTAATTAATTGTATGACTGTCAAATGCTATTAGTCACCCTTTGACAAAAGCTCACCCACTGACATGCTTATAAGCATTGGCATAAAACTCCTTCACCATTGGCATTACTGTCACCTTTGGCTAAGGATAGAATTTATGCCATTGCCTTTCATTAATAACATTAAGAATGTCCTTATATAGTGTAGGGTGAACATCAATACACCTTTCCAGAATAAAAAATTTCCATAGAAAAGATTGAGTGTGTCGTAAACCAGCATCAACAGACATGAATTTGCTTTTATTGAAAGCACTATTTCTAGCACTACCATGAGCTCTATTTGGTGTTACGATATTGTGCTACACAATTTGCAGCAACCAAACCCAACCTCTAATGAATTTGTGTGGCAAAAAATTCAATTCTCACACCAATGCACTATCACAATTATGATTATCACAAATTCCATAAATCTTAAATAAGTGTAGCAACTTAACCCAACCAAATTCTAATATTATAATGCTCAATTCTCTAAGATAATCAAAGCAAACAATCAAATCCTCAATCACAATTACCAAATTCACACATTGATCAGAAACTCAACAATTTCAACCATAAACTCCTTCTTCAATATCAAATTCCACAAAAGATGATAAATCTTCAAAGAAATTTTTATACTTACTTGAAAATTTATGCACATAAGGGTTGTTAGATGAATTAATGATGATTGGGTCCTTCTTTGGTGTGATTGAAGCAAAACTTTTGAAGGTTTAAGAGTATATGGGTTGGCTAATTTTAGAGAGAGAAAATTTTTAGCTTAAAAAGAGAGAGAGAGAGAAAGCTTAATTTTGAATATGGAGGTTGCAAAAGCGAGTAAAGTGGTTTATATAGTAAGAGGCTCGACCAGGCACTTCAGCCTTGAGTGATGGACATCACGGCACTGTTAATGTAAGCCTTGCAAACCAATCGATTTTGTGCTTGTAAAACACTATATTAATTAGTCATATTTCATGTTAAATATATTATGGATATTTTATATAATGTATGAGGTATTTCTTTATCCATGAGTTTATTTATAAGGAGTTATGAGAGACTTATGTAGATAAAGTCCTCGGAACATAATGGCCTTGCAAATAAATTATAAAGGTTATAATTATGAGATTCTTATGCATCAAAGCCTTGTTCCTAAATATGTTCCTGGTCATTGTATTGTTAAGAACAAGGGCATTGACAATGCTCAAAGGCTAGTACATGCTAAGCCTCCTTACTTTAGAAGTAAGTAATTGATCTCATAAGTTGAAGTATGTGAGATACTTGGGGATAGTATGTGGGTGCTTGTTAAGGAACAAGTTCACTGAACATGACCCGCTATGAGAGTTCCATTTGGTATTTCACTCAAGTGTCTATGGAAATACTCTCATGTGTTAGTAGTGTAAGTAATCCTTAGACTTGTGATACCAAGTCATCTTGTGTGTCAATTGTCATGCTTTGATTTCACCTCTATGGGTCTAGAAATGACCAAATGCTTAAACAGGATGCTTTTGGGTATGGCATGAAGCATGTGAAAATGAATGAGCAATCCAGAGAGGATTCATCACCCCAAGTGATTTGAAGGGGACATATCTCATTTATTCCTAGCTTATATTGATTAAAAGTCCTTGGCCAAGGCAATCTTGATAGGTCAATATAGAATCTGCAAGACTAATATGGATAAGTTAGAAAGTAGACACCGAGCCAAGCTTTCTATCTATTTGGGATATATGATGAAATGATCGAATTACACTGAGATACTGTACACTAAAAGGTTAGTCAAATCATATTGACTCTCCTAACATTTGGGTGGTCATGATGTATTTCTAGATGCCACTCATGATCTTAAATATAAATATAATTTCTTAATTGAATTAATTTATATTTATTACCAACATGTTGGGAACTTAATGGGTCACACACATAAGGTGAATTGTCGAAATTAATTTGAGTTCAATTGGATGTGATCTAATTGATTTTATAGAGGCTTAATCCAATGAAGTACTGGGCTAAATCAAATATGATTTGATGGAATATTAAATAAAGGCCCAATTGGCCCAAGACATTTTATAATCCTTATTGGTTATAAAGTATGTCAATTAACTCTATAAAAGAATCCCTCAGCCACCTCTTGAATATATAGAAGAGTTCTATTTTATTTTCTCATGCGTTGAGATAGGATCATAGCCAAAAGAGAGAAACACAAGAAAGCTCAAAGTTGAGAGTTTGCTCACACAAACTTCGGCTTAGGGATTCACACACTTTTAGTGAAGAGATTTCGGCAAATCACTGTGTGGATCACTATTAGAGGCAGGACAATTGTGCTGTTATGGTTTGATAAGTCCTAGTTGGTGTACAAAAGTTGAAACGAAAAGCCAAGGAGAACTCCACCAAAGAAAGCAGACTTTCAGGTATGTCAAAATTTCTTTTGTGGTTTTTTTTCTAGATTAGCTTCAATTAAAGTGATCCATGGCTTAGGGGATTAAAATTTTAATAATATTTCGCTGTGTATGAGTTATCTTAGCATGATTTAAATCCACAACAGGCACCATCCTCTCGAGTGAAGTATGGGACAAAGGGCATTTGGGCACCACGGCACCTTCCTCATGGATTTGTGTATGGGGAAGGAGGGTAACAAAGGCACCGTGGCCTTGAGGTTCAGCGCCATGGTGCCGTTTTAGCTTTTTTTAAAATAAACAAAAGGGGAATTTTTTTTTAGCCTTGAAAAATAACGTGTTTTTGTAAATAAGCCTCTACATAATTTTAATTGTTTTTACCCACAATAATAGATTTTGGGACAAAAATGCCCTTAATGAGCCATCGTCGTTGAGGAGCACTCTCAAACAGGCGAAAAATGGGAAAATTAATATGCAAAGAATTTGCGAACATTTAATTTTGTGCAAAACATCTATCTTTTTTCGCGAAGCTTGTGCAAAACAAAATAATGTTGTATGAGATAGTTTTGCAGAGATTTTGGACATGACATTTAGATAATAGGAGAATAATGATATTAAACCAAACGAGGAATCAGTCGTGATGAATCGAAAGCTTGGAGAATGATGTGAAACCAGAAATCCCTGATACGGTGTTGAATCAAGAGGAGAAAGATGTGAATCCAAAGCAGGAAATGGTTGTGCTACAGCAGGCCATATGTGAGATGAGTGTGGCAAGGCAGGGTTTAGAGTTTGTGAAATGGCATGTTGGGAATGTGTGACATGACATGGTGGGAATGTGTGACACGGTTGTGACATGGCATGGTTTAGAGTTTGTGACACGACATGGTTGGAATGTATGACACGGTTGTGACACACCATAGTTCAAAGTTGGTGACACGTCATGGAGGGAATCTGTGACACGACAGTGTTAAGAGTTCGTGACACTCTAGCGTTAAGAGTTCGTGACATGCCATGGGGGGAATCTGTGACATGCCAGCGTTCAAAGTAGGTGACATGTCATGGAGGGAATCTGTGACACGTTAGTGTTCAGAGTTCGTGATACGCCATGGAGGGAATCTATGACATGCCAGTGTTCAAAGTTTGTGACATGTCATGGAGGGAATTTGTGACACGTCAGTGTTCAGAGTTCGTGACACTCCATGGAGGCAATCTGTGACATGCCAGCGTTCAAAGTTCGTGACATGCCATGGAGGTAATCTGTGACATGTTAGTGTTCAGAGTTTGTCAGACTCCATGGAGATCCGTGACATGACAGAGTTTAGAGTGTGTGACATGGCATGGCAATTGATGGGTGACACGACATGGTTTGGAAAAGGGAAAAAAAAGAAAGTAAATAACAAGGAAACCGATTGGACTTCAACTGAATGAATTCAATAAATGAATATTTATAGAGGAAATTGTGAGGCCATTTCATTTTAATTAAATATTTTCTAGAAATCGCAAGCGTTTGTGTTCTTCCTCATTCCTCATTCCTCATTCCCAAATATAGCAGAGTGCTCAACTTTCTTCTTTGCAAGCTTGACGACACCACAACAACAATGTTGGTTATCAGTGAAGAGGTCAGTCAGTCTGAAAATAAAACTTTTAAAACTTTCTTCTGTTCGTTGATTTTTTGCTGGGTTTGTGTGCTATGTTCGTGTTTTTTCAATCCATTTCAATTGTTATGTTTAAACTGTTTTCTTCCCAGTTTAGGGCCGTACGAAAGTTTTGAAATACAACAGAGATGGCGTGTAGTGGGTAAACTGCTTTTTAGCGTGTCACGACATTGGTTATTTTAGGGCAGTTCATGTAACGGGTCAGTAATTACACTGATTGGTGTGTCACACGCCATGGGTATTTTAGGCCAGTTCATGTAAGGACACAGGAATTATAGTGATTGACATGTCAGCGTTTGCGTGTTACAACATTTGACTTGATATGCATTGCGTGTTACAACATTTTACGTTATATGCATGGTGTGTTACAACATTCTATGTTATATGCATGGCGTGTTAACACATTTTACGTTATATGTATGGCGTGTTACCACAGTTTATGTTATATGCACGGCATGTTACCATAGTTTACGTTATATGCATGGCGTGGCGTGTTACCACATTTTACGTTATATGCATGGTGTGCTACCATAGTTTACATTATATGCATGGCGTGTTACCACAGTTTACGTTATATGCATGGCTTTTTACCACATTTTTTGTTATATGCGTGGCGTTTTACCACATTTTTCGTTATATGCATGGCGTGTTACCACATTATGGGTCAACTCACTTGTGCATGTGTGCCATGTTTTGTAGATGCAGTCTAGACAGTATGAGGATCTTGAAAGTTTGCTTATTATGCCAAGGGAGAAGTGGGAGTTCAATGTCGATATTAACACCCACTATAAGTGGTCACAACTGCATTACATCAACAAGACTCTCCAAAAGAAAGGAGAGTACGATGCAGTGAAGCTTACATGCTTCGGAATGCTGCTGGACGTATATCTGCAAGGCTATTTCTCCACTGGTCTCCTACATAACATCATGATCCATTGAATCTATCAAGCCCTACTCTATTATATACTTGTCATGTCATTCATGTACTTGATAGCATATCTACATACTGGGATGCCTCGGAGAATCGTTAAAAGTCGGTATCGTACCTAGTGGTACAATTAAGTCGATTAAAACCTCAAACTAGTTTGAATAGAGATTTTAGGATGTATTTGAGAGTTATTGAACCTTAGAATGTTTTAATATGGTGATTCGGAGTTTGAGGATTAATTTGGAGTCAAATTAGGAATTTTCATAACGTAGGGGCAAAATGGTCATTTTGCCACCCAAGGGCAAAATGGGAATGTTGGACAAAAATTTTGACCAAGTTTGACTAATTGGAGAATGATTTGAATTTGAGAAATGAAAAATTTTAATTCCGACATTTTTTCGAACATAAGGGCAAAATAGTCATTTTACGTGTTCAAGAGGACGTAATTGGAGTTTTTGAAATTTTACACCACCATAACACTTGTCAAGCCCATGAATTTCACCTATTATTATTATATACTTTGGATAATTAAAAGATTACATGTGGTGGTGAGAAAATGCTTAATTGTTAAGTTTTAACCATGGACCAATCACATGGTGACACATGTCAAGCTTTAATATTTTTATAATTTCCTTTATAAACTCAACATAAACTCTCCCATTT
>NC_030852.1:13046354-13109458 GCF_000208745.1 Theobroma cacao
CAATCACATGGTGACACATGTCAAGCTTTAATATTTTTATAATTTCCTTTATAAACTCAACATGAACTCTCCCATTTTACTCTTCATGGCCGGCCAAAGCAAAGAACAAAGAGAAAAGAATAGAAACAAACCCTAGAGAGGAAAATTCAAGAGAAATTTGTTGAATTTCAAATAACAAAGCAATCAAAGGTAAGATTTTTCAATTTTAGCTTTAAAATCTACCTTTCCCATGCTTTCTTTTTCATTTTCTATGGTTGAAACACAAGTTTCCATAAGGGAATACTTGCTGGCCGAACATAGGAAGAGAGGTTTTGATGATGGATTTTGCTAGATTTCATGATATCTTAGTGTTTTTAATTGTTTGATGATGTTTGGCATGAAAACCAAGCAAAGAAAATCGCATGCCCTTCAACAACCCTCTTTGGCCTAATGTTATAGGTGACATGTTGATGATGGATTTTGTTGTATTTCATGTTATTTAGCTCGTAATTGATGATTTATGGTATCAGATAGCGAAAACGATTATCGAAAAATATAGTTCTTTTAGTAAACGACTTGAACAATAATGAGAAAATCATAGTGAATGGACTTGGATTTGATTCTTAATGATATAGATGGATTTATTGAACTGTGTTAACATTGATTAGCACGTTAGTTCAGAATCAGAATGAATTTTGGTTACGACGAATTAAGTCACAATCAAGCTCATTGAGGTACTTTGGTGTATTTGGAATATTGGAAGTGTAATGAATATATTTAAAGTTGAATCGGATGTTTTGGTTAATTCAACAGTGTGTAGTTGGAGTTAGGTTGAATACAAATTCAGTTCGATCATAATTGAACCCATGTAGAACACCGTCTTTAAGTGATTATTCAAACAATTCTCATTCAATTTCATGGATTCATATAGAGCCTGAAATTGTTCTATAACAGTTTGGCACAAATATACTGAATTACGTGTCGTGTATTATGTATAGGTGGTGAGCCCTCTGATAAGGGTAAAGATATTGTACCTGAAGACCAAGAATAGAAGCATTCCAAACTCTCCTTATTATCAGTAATCAAATGTTCATCTTAACTATCTAAAGTAGTTTATACTCGTTTGTATGATTTTAAAGAATAATGAACTTAAACTGTAGATTTTTTATGTTTTATAAGTTAAGTGTTGGTTAAATGAATGAGATTTATAAATTGTTTTGCAATTCAATGACGATTTTGAAAATTGAGTAGGTGGAGACTATATACTTGTGTCATATATATATGGTTTGAATTGATGGCTTATGACAATGTGATGGCATGAATGGTTGGATTTGGGGTTTGTGGATTATATAAACTATTTTGTTTTACCTTGACAGGCTAGGTAATATTATATTAGCCATGTCATGCTATCGTAATTTTTATTGATTTGGTGGGTTATTTGATTAGCTTACTGCAGTTGGCGGGTTTCCGTGGACTAGCTTATTAGAGGGGAATGGTAAACCCCGTATATTTTACTTTAGTACGAGAGGCGCGAGGGTATCTCCTAAGGTAAGTTTAGAGTTCACTTCACGCCGAACCACCACGTGAGGATGAAACTTAGCCAACGCCAAGGAATTGCTATATTTTAAAAGTAAAAACATGTTTTATGGGTATATGTCATTTTAACATCCTTGGCAGACTCGGTTGGATGCCCAAGCCAAGGTGTCATCGAGTATGAGTTTTGGCACAAGTCAAGTTTTTTAAGAGAATCACAAGCCTTGTTGATTATTTCGATGAAATGTAATTGTTTTATATGAATTGAAATGAGTTTTAAATGTTTTGAATCATATTATGATGGAATGATTTAACTGTCTCCATTTACTCGGCTTTAGATGTTGTAGATGAACTTTGCTTACTCACTGGGTTTATAAAAACTCACCCCTTCTTTTTACCCATTTCAGGCTCAGGACAGTCTGTAGACAGCTGATTTTGTCGAGGGTTGCTTTTGGATTTGCATCCTTAGAAATCGAAGGTCTACAGTCTTGTATATTTTCGATTATTTTGGGGCCCACATGTCATTGTAGAATATTTTTGTATACCTGGTTTAGTTTGCTATTATATATATGAATTTATTTTGCTCTTATACTACTAAAATTGTTTATGCAAGATTCTATAAATATTGTTTTATAAGAAAATGGAATATTTTATTTAATATTTTATTTAGTTTGATTAGCCATAATTTCATTTTAAATGGATGATCTAGATTACTAAAATTATTTTTAGATAAGAAATGTATATTTTTCGATCGTATATTGTATTTTCACCAGGTTTCAAAATTTTCGGGTAAAAATTACCAAAATACCCCTGTGTAGCAGAAATTACTTTTTGTTTGTTTTTGATTTAAAAATAGTTTATATTCCCTTAAAACATGATATTTAGTAATTGTTGCTCATAGGGGAGACGTAAAATTGATGCAAGAGCCTTGCGAGGTTTCGGTTAACATTCCGAGTAATGAATGTCTATCGAGACATCGCGGTAGTTATCATGGGCTCGAAGGAAGTACCGGGTCGTGACATAATAAATGTGACATATTCAATGGAGCATGAGCTATGGTTTGCCATTGGCAAAAGCAAGGCATGCATATCAAAGCAGGAGTTCTGCCTTATCACCAGACTGAAGTTTGGTCGAATGTCCAATGTGTTCACATGACCGTACGAGGTTGTTGCGGACGGAATTCATGCACGATACTAGGAAGGGCAGCAAAGCGTTAAGCTGCAGACATTGCTTGATACGTTTCGCGGAGGAAACTTTTAGCGATCGGGAGACGTGACCAAGATGGCACTCATCTTGATCACGAATAACATTTTTTTTTGTCAAGAATACCGTAGACGGGTGACTCCTTGGCTCTTGTTGTTAGTGGAGGATATCGACGCTTGGAATGTTTTCCCATGGGGTCACTATGTTTAGAGGCTAAACTTGGACTATCTTTTGAAGGGGTTCGAAGTGCCTTCCTCAACCGTGCAGAAGGATCTTTTACGATACAACATTTACGGATTCGCATGGGTGATACAGGTACAGTCATGTAACATTTTTCATTTTCCTTTTGACATAATAATTTATGGTTGCAATCGTTTATCATTTACGGTCTGATAATGGTTACATTTGACTTGCAGTTCTAGGCAATGGAGGCAATTTCGACCTTACGAAAGATAGTTGCCCCCTCTGCTCCGAAGGACAACGTCTACCCACACATGTGCATATGGCAATGCAACCAGAAGCCAAAAGACTTCTACAAGGCAGTTGATATGTTGGAGTCATCTCAGTAGGTGAGTTAACAGTTACTAATTTATGTTGTGAATTTGTATAATAATTTTTCCTAAAATTTAATTAGAATCCCTATTTTGCAATTGTGGGCAGTGGAGACCTTGGAGCCCACCTTGGATGAGGCTAGCTGGGATTATTTTGTGGACATCGATGTCCCGTTATCTGAGGGCCACTAATACGTGCTAATAGGGCACATGGAGGATCGGGCAGACTGGGGCTTAGGTGCGAGGGAAAATAGGAGAAACTTGCAGCACAAAAGAGCCACTGGTGCCATGAAACGGAGGCGCACCGCCGCTGTTGTTGTCAATGAGTTGTCGGTCCTCGAGTTGATGGAGGAAGGTGACGACCATGGCAATGGCAATGAAGAGCCGATAAGGATGGTTCTAACAGTTTGTGTTCAACAATTCCATATGTGATTATCGAATAACATATTTCTGTTTGCAGTTGGACCATGCGACAATAGCTCCACAACCACCGAGAGGTCCTTATCAGACTCACAGTGATAACAACGAGCCGGTAAGGACGGTTATAATGGTTTGTGTTCAACAATGTCATATGTGATTATCGAATAACATATCTGTGTTTGCAGTTAGACCATGCTGTCAAGCCCAATTTCCAGGCCATGACCGGTGCAAGGGCCTAATCAGCATAGCCCACTAGGCCCTAGCAAGCCTTCCTGTATAAACTTGTACATTAGCCCATTTATCATCCATATTTCCATTTAAGATCTATAACTCATAATGTTCAAATAATAACTTCATTGAAATCAATTCATAGAATCCAAACTTATTCTCATAATGGTATTCATCAAGCATAATATACATAAATAGTTTATCAAACGATTCTTAGCAAATCACATCCAGTTTGCATGTACACATTCAAAGACTCTGACCGTCAGCGGAGTGACTTTGGGCATGGGTGCTAACACTTAGTATCATGGCAAACCTACCAAACAATGGATAGGGAGGATCACCTCGTCTTAGGATCCAATCACCTTTTACTCAAAAACTTAAAACATGAAGTTTAAAAACGTGAGTATAAACCTAGTGAGTGAACATTGGAAGTGAACAAGCATCAATACGGGAAGTTTTAGAAAACATGATGCACTTATGTTGAAAACAATGCAATTTAGCTTAAGTTCTTGTCACAATGAAAATTCGATTTTTTTTTTTGCTGCAGTGAAAATCAATTGGAAAGCATTTCTCAAGTTTTAACATTCAATAATCAATGCAACCACAATATAATTTCCATAACGTCTATATATATATATATATAATATATATAAACATACATACAACCATAGGCCTCACCCTAACTCTCCCTCAGCTGGGTCATCATCAGCTCATGTGCATTCTTACACCGGATATAGTTGGGTCATCATCAGCTCAAGTGCACTCCTACACCACACATGGCTAGGTCATCATCACCTCATGTGCACTCCTACACTGCACATAGCTGGGTCATCATCAGCTCATGTGCACTCCTACACCGCACATAGTTGGGTCATAGTTATCACACAATAGTATCATTCAATGCATAACATACATATCAACATAATGTGGGAACAAATGAATTCATCACATTCATATTTTACAACATAAAAACGTTTCATCAAGGGCTTGTTCCCGTGCAACTTTTAAAGAAAAACCAACCAATATTTCAAGTAGCTTAATCAAGCATATAAATCCTTATTCCAAAACATTTTAATGCAAGTTCACTCACCGGTCCTCGTTGATTCTTAAATCGACTCCAACTCCTACTAATGGTCCGAATAGAGATGTGGGGTCTCGTTGGAACGTATCACACATAATAGCATCACAAATAAACTCAATTCACATAACCATAATTTTAAAAGCTATCTCCTAAATCATGTTCTACTAGTTATTCCTAGATAGCTTCCAACTACCATTAAGTGGCTATCTATTTTCACTATTCTAGTTACACTAAAATGAATAAACCACCTCAACTATAAAACACTCACAAATCTAACCACTAGCCATTCTCAACAACTTAAAAATCAACTCAATTACATTACTCACCTTGGTAGCTTTGTAATTGAATTCCTTTTCAAAAGCTTTCAACTATTGTGAAAAATCTTTCTTTCTCTCTCTAGAAGGTTCAGCTAGTGAGAGAAAGTATTAATAAAAGGTTTTTGAGGGTTTTAAGGTGAAAGAGTAAAAGAGCACAAAAGACTTTGTAAAAAGGTGCACAAAAGCATGAAAATTGGGGTTAACTTGAGAAAATTTATGGAGGTTTCAAAGCAAGCTTCCATGGAAGGTGAGAAAATGTGAGAAGGGAAGAAGAAGAAGAAGAAGAAGTTGCTAGAAACTTAGATATTTTTGCCTAATGTTTATCTAATTTCTCATGAAATTACTAAAATGCCTTTTCCAATGTCATTTTGTCTTCCTCTTACTTTTGTACAATCTTTTTACTTCTTTGACACTAAGACAAAGTCCATAATAGCCTAGAAATACTCGAGTTCACGAAAACTTAAAAATTTTAACTCAAGATGTAAAATGACCATTTTGCCCTTACCGTGAAAGTATCAGTATTTCTATCTTCTTCATTTATTTTACCATCATTCATTTATTCCTTAGGTCTATTTAGACCTTAATAACATTTGAGAGTTACTTCTAGGAGCTCACCATGAGAAATGATGAAAGTGCCCCTGGTTCGTGTTATTGAGTCTACTGCTAGTTACAGGTCTATAAAGGTCGAGGTTTCACAATATGAGGGTACTGGGTGTCACACATGCGACGACAGTTCCTCAAACATTGAGAAGTTCTCCTCAAACGCATAGTGCTAACGACCCATCGGTAAGATCGGTTTTAACAGTTTGTGTATAATATTTCCACATATGTTTATCGAGTAACACAGTAATTTATGTTATTGCAGTTGAGGGAGGCAATGATAGCTCTTCAACCACCGATCGGTCCTACTCAACCGCAAAGTGGTAACTAGCCGCTGGTAAGGATATTAAACTTGTAATGTGTAATGTTCAACAATTGCATATATGATTATTGAATAACACAGTAATATATGTTATTGCAGTTGACCCATTCGACAAGAGTCAATGACGGAGTAGTCACGTAGCGTCAGCTAGATGGATCATGCATCAGTATAAAAAAGACATGTCGAAGCTGAAGCTGCTGGTCAAGGTGCTAGTGAGGACCACGATGGTGTTGATGATGGGCAGCATGATGAACCTGGTTTGTACATTCACGATGACGTAGCTGGTGTTGCCAGAGACCCTATTCCTGAGGCCGATCCGGATGATGTTGTGGCAGGGGATGTGACCTTTCAATCACATGATTCTGAAGGAGACCTTATTCCTGAGGCAGATTTGGTTATCAATGCATCTGAAGGAGGGGAAAAGAACCTTCACTCAGTCGTGCTTGAAGAAGAGCATCTTCCTCAAGCCGATGCATTAGTCAGGGCAGCAGCAGGAGAGGACCATCTTCTTTAGAGCACTCCTGAGCCAGCAGCTCACGGTTGTCATCACTAGAGTCATCTGATGTCCGTCATCGTGTAGCACAAATTTCAGACCCAACGGATCTGGCACGAGTGAAAATGGCTAGCAAATACAGCACAAGCCCGTACGTCGACCCCTCAATGAGGTATCGGGATGTTAAGAGCACAACGGTCGAAGCATACGAAGCTTTCAAGAAAGAGGAGTGCGTGAGGTAAGTGCATAAATAACATTGCAAATATTGTTTTTTAATGAAACATTAATCCACCAAGGCTTTTCTAACTTATTTTGTTACATATGCAGGCGTAACGTCGGGGTCTTAAGGGATCAAGGGGCTGACTTTTTCACAACATTAGAGGATCCCAAAGAAGAAATGAGTAGTGAACGCATGCCTCAACGTACTTTGTAAGCCGATGACAAGGCCAAAGTCAAAGCTGTACATTACCCGTGCATGCATGGTTGACACGATATTCTTCATAAGTTTATTTGAAAATTTTTAAATTCTGAAAATACTAAGTTTTTTATTGCATTAAGTGTAAGCTAATGTATACATGCTTCACAATACACCATCCATATGCTACACACCTCATTTCCAACAAAAGATGCTCGGTCAACTATGGAAATTCCAGATGAGTTGCGGGTGTACGTGGAGGGTGAGAAGCTGGCATACGATAAAAAATGGGAAGATGTCGATTTCATCCTCACGCCTTACAATATGGGTGAGCATTGGGTGGTAGCGAAGATCGACTTGGTGAGGTGGACAATCAAAGTGGTGGACTCCGCAAGAACTTCGAATGCTAAGGATAACAGATTGCGAGCGGCTCAGATGACACCCTTTAAGAAAATTATGCCAATCATCTGCCACCAAGCAGATTATTTCAACAAAACACGACGAAAGACTTGGGATTTGACGCTGATGCCATTGGAAATTCATTTGCCAAAAGCTAAAATGCATCAACAGAATGATAGTGTCAGCTACGACAAGTTCATGTTAGGGTACATTGACGATATTTTGCAATCGAAACCAATCAGAGTTAAGCAGAATATGATTGCAAATATGCGTCGTCAATATGGTCTAGAAATTTTTTCCAACAATTGTGAGAGCGAACCTTGAACATATAGGCCTTTGTTTGTACATTTTTTTTGTATATGCAATTAATTTTATTAATTTTAATATTCGTACATTTTATACATGACCTTTTCTTTCTCAATTCAAACACAGTGCCTTGAAATTAGTACTACACCCACGTGGCGTGTCACCCCATTAGGGCATGGTGTGTCACCCTTGAAAACTGGAAGACGTCAGCGTGTCACGCCAAGTATCTAGTTCCACTCAGCGTGTCACCACAAGATGGGGCGTGCCTTGTCACCCCACAATATTGCAAGAAGTTAGCGTGTCACCACCAAAATCTGGATGCACTCAGCATGTCATGCCAAGTTTCTGGTTCCACTCAGCGTGTCACCACAAGATGGGGCGTGCCGTGTCACCCCAAAATACTGCAAGAAGTCAGCGTGTCACCACCGAAATCTGCATGCACTCAGCGTGTCATGCCAAGTATCTGGTTCCACTTAGCTTGTCACCACAAGATGGGGCATGCCGTGTCACCCCACATTATTGCAAGAAGTCAGCGTGTCACCACCAAAATCTGCATGCACTCAGCGTGTCACGCCAAGTATCTAGTTCCACTCAGCGTGTCACCACAAAATGGGGCGTGTAGTGTCACCCACAATACTACAAGAAGTCAACGTGCCACCACCAAAATTTGCATGCACTCAGCGCGTCACACCAATTATGTACTTCCACTCAGCGTGTCACCATAAGATGGGGAGTGCCGTGTCACCCCACAATACTGCAAGAAGTCAGCGTGTCACCACCGAAATCTACATGCACTCAGCGTGTCACCACAAGATGTGATTGACATCTACCAATTGCAGCGTAATCTCAACCCTCACACGACATGATAAAAAATGCCACATGGCATTTCTTTTATTAGTTTAGCATAATATAATTTTGAGGAATTTTCGTCCTTATATAAAACATTTTATTTTTAAGATGTTTTAATTTAATAAAAAATAATTATGATGATCCATAAATGAAATTTGATTGGATGATCCATAAATTTTTTAAATTTTTTTGGTCAAGTCATGTGTTTTAATCTTAAATTTCATATGATATGTTTTTAATTAGTCCATAATTTCCTTTTTCTATACTTGCATCCTTGGAAGTAAACTCCTTGGTATTAATAAGATAAAATAAACTTTGTAATTAAAAAATTACGAAAACAAATTTAATATTAGGATTTAGAAAGCTACTAAAGTTAGATGAATTAATTTTATAAACTGTAAGAGATTTGATTGTAAGAACGTAAAAGGTTAAATCAAATGAAATAGAAAGGAATTAAATTAAATCATTAATTATTTAATACAAGTCGTAATAAAATGTGAGAAAGGGGGTAACAATATAGGGACTTCGCAAGTCTACTCAATCTTTAGAACTATGGACAAAATGAAATTAATAATCAAATAATATATCTACGAAATTAATAAAAAAAATAAAGACTCATCTACAAGAGGAAACTAACAAACACAAAATCCAAATATGAATGAATGTAAGATACTGCAAGAGCAAATTGTGACACAGGTATTGCACATGGGATACACATTTAGTTAGGCCGACAAGCTGCCTTCATCCACAAGACACCCTACGTTTTTAGACATTGTCCTTCGTATTGGACAGTTGTTATGTTTGTGACCGATTTGTCTGCAACTTGAACATGCTTTCAGTCGGTGCACTCATGGAGGCACCAATTAACTTGGAGATGGTGCCGAATTTGTGGATGGAACTGCAAATGGGGATGGGCAATTCTGTCTGTTATGCCCGTACCTCTTGCATTGTGAACATCTCCGTGCTCGACTGCCTTAACCAGCCGATGGAATCCTTCTCCTCCTATGTCTTCCCACTTGGCCTCGCCAAGGTGGTGGCAACACGACAATTTGTTTCACATTAGAGGGGATGTCCCACTCAGTAGGATGCCCTACCGAGCGAATTGACCCCACATAACCCTCCACTAAAACAGTTGTCTTGTAGTGTCAGCGCAAAATTCAATGGCTTCACGTTTACATTTACTAAAAAATACAATGATCTCAATGTTCAAACACAATGTAAATACTATGTCAATTAGGGTTCAAATAAGAAATAAAGGTATTCTGACCTTATTGCTGCAATGGCATGGCTGCATGGCAGTAAATCTATTTGAAACTCATAACATGAACACATCTTCGTGGACAGGTTTACAAATCCGTCCATCTTCCCGTCTTTAACTTCAAACTCCACTTGATTGATAGGTTTAACCACAAAGCGATGTGCATCATTGAACCGTTTGCTCAACTGCCTAGCAACCCAAGGGCTAAAGGGTGTGGTCACCTTGACGGCCTCCTCGTACCGATCATGGAACCAACGCTGGAACATGTCTTTGAAGAACTCGATCAAAACAGTGATTGGCATTGGTCTTGCATGCTTCAAGCATGAGTTAACACATTCCACAATGTTGGATTTCATCATTTGGTATTGCCTTGCCGATGAACAAGCATGTGCCCATCTCTCAGAGCCTATTCTCATAAAGTCAGTGTGGGCTCCCGCGTGAATCTGGTTAAGCTAGTTCATATGTCTGTTGAAATCAAAAACCTTATAGCAATCTCGAACAAGGGTGAAAATCATAGAAACGTCGTCGCGCTTGAACTTGTTTTTAAAGTTTTTCTTCAAATGGTACTCGCATAAACCATGGTGCGCTTCTAGGTATGCATTTTGGATTGCTTTCTTAATGCCGAGATGCTGATCAGAAATGAACATAGTGTTTTCAGGACAACCAATCGCATCACGTAGCTTTGTATCTTTGCATACAGTGACAAATAGAACAGCCTTGAACCTACCTTTCAGATGTGTCACATCAATTGCAACCATAGGATGCATTACATCCCTAAACCCCCGAATACAAGCCCCGTATGCCTAGAAACAATATTTGAATCTTTCTGCCTCATCAGTAGCCACTGTTGTGACTGTGTAGGGATTTTCTTGTTCCAACATATAAAAATACGAGGGTAGTAGTTGAAATAACTCCTCTAGGGGACCAAAAGAAGCCTTTCCGCATACTCCTTCGTTTGCCAGGCCTTACCATATAGGCATTCCAATCCCCACTAAACCCTCATCTCAGCAATTATGTCCTTAGCTCTCAATGCTACTCCATTAGCCTGAAGCTTGTGTGACATAAGTTCATCA
Source organism: Theobroma cacao (assembly GCF_000208745.1). Taxonomy (NCBI): domain Eukaryota; kingdom Viridiplantae; phylum Streptophyta; class Magnoliopsida; order Malvales; family Malvaceae; genus Theobroma; species Theobroma cacao. The sequence goes on from NC_030852.1 coordinate 13,057,382, forward strand.
ATTATCTTTGCACTCGCGATTGTAAATCGCCCTTACAAACCATCGACAGTACATGTGTGTACTTTGTGGAATGTCCGAACTTGCCAATATTCTCCTCTTTCAAGTAACTTCGTTGCACGCACACTGAACTTGCATGCCTTGTCCTTGCAACCAACCTCATAACGAGCTTTACATGACCTTTTTACTCTTATCCCAAACTATTCTTTTAGAGCCAACATATTCAAAGCTCATTTCAACTCAGCCTTCGAGGAAAATATTTTTCCTTTGTATAAGCGATCATCGGCACATGTAGACTCCTCTGTTGTAATTGTTTGGAAGGAGAACCTTTCTACACCTAGAATTACCCACGTACTAGATATCCCTCCATTTCCCCTTTCCTGATAACTGTCATGGAGCAATGTACCAGGGGAACGAATCTCGTTCTCATGAACGATGGGGTTATTGTATATGGGGTCATCACATTGAACATCTCCTACATCAACACCTCCAACAAGTTCCATTTTGCCTTCAACATTATTGCAAATTGGAATGTCATTGTCATAAAGCCAATCCTCGTCTGAACTCTCATCATGCCATTCATCAGGCCCATCATCCGAATTGTCATCAAATATATCTTCATCGGTAGGGAACAAATCCTCATTTCCATAATCAGATGTAGTATTATCCTCGAGCATCGCAGTGTCACCCTCTAACATCGTAGTGTTATCTTCAAGTGTCGCATTCTCATTTAATAATGCCATTACACCCTATACAGTTTCACCCGATTGTTGCATTTTTTGGACACAACTAACTAATTGGTTCGATGCACATCCTGATCAGAATTGTACAGCCAACTGTTCTGTGAATGCATGTGTCTACCGGGTTGCACAAACTCTTATGCATACGTCAATTGCCATTGTTGTGGGTTACGGACCGAATGTTGTGGTATATGTGAAGCATTGTATATCTCATTTTGATTGAGCGAATTATCATGTTGTTCAGCTTCTTCATGTGACATAACATTTGTTTGGCGCCCCTTAATGCTAACATACACAGTCGAAACATTCCTCTGTTTAGCAGAATTAATGCAACATCCTCATCGTCCTTGATAATTGGCTATGATATCTCTCCGGGTGTATTGATCAATGCATGTAACTCAATCTCGTCAATTTTTTAGTTACCCTAACAACATCTTCAACCAGCTTCATCAATCCCACAAACGACAAATCACTCCTAACCCCCTGCATTTGTGACTCACCACCCTTGTAAATGCCATCCACCCACTGACCATCGTGTCTTATCACAAGTTGCACAATTAGAACCCCACTGAAATTTTGAAAACAATAATAATTTGTTAATCATTTAACACATTACATGACATGCCGTGTTCTAGAATTTGTCAGTCATGCTGTAACACCCTATGCATATAATGTAAAATGTGGTAACACGCCATGCATATAATGTAAAATGTGGTAACATGTCATGCATATAACGTAAAATGTGGCAACATGCCATGCATATAATGTAAAATGTTGTAACACGCCATGCATATAACGTAAAATGTGGTAACACGCCATGCATATAATGTAAAATGTTGTAACACGCCATGCATATAACGTAAAATGTGGTAACACTCCATGCATATAATATAAATTGTTGTAACACACCAACGCTGACATGCCAATGACTATAATTATTATGTCTTTACATGAATTAGCCTAAAATACCCATGGCGTGTGACACGCCAATCAGTGTAATTATTGACTCATTACATGAACTGCCCTAAAATAACCAATGTCGTGACACGCTAAAATAACGCTAACACATGTTATAGATGCATGGCGTGTAACAACTCTGGGCGATGTTTCTAATCCATGTTCTAATTTACACCAAATGTTTCAGAAATTTAAGTGTTACAACAATAAACCCAATAACATACCTTGATGTCATCTCTGCTATAGGGTCTATTAATCTACAACAATATGGCCAGATGTCGAGAGATAGACCATAGCCCCGTTGACGATGGTGCTCAATAGAGAGTTGACAAAGCTCATATAGTTCAGAGAGCTGATAACGATGGTGCTCAACAGAGAGTTGGCAGAGTTGAGACAGTTCAGAGAGTTGAGAGAGAAAGATGACTGAGCTTAAATAGCTGAGCATTTATTTATTTCTATTTTTTCTCTGACGGGAGGGAGATATCGGGACCCTAATTTGAAACGATGTTTTTAAGGGCATTTTGGTCTACTCATGCTTTTTTTTTTGCTTGAAACAGATAACTTTATATAGGTGGTTATTTTTGAAATCACCTTATTAGGAGGTCCATTTCTCACAATTTTCTCTAAACAAAATTACTAGTACCTACAAAAGATAAAAGAAAAATTAGCAAATATGTAATGAATAAAGTTAAATAAAATGAAAACATAACAATTAAAAAAATGAATAAGTTTAGAAAACTTGGGTTGCCTTTTAAGAAGTGCTTGATTCGTAGTCATCAGCTTGACTCTTTTTAGGCTCAGTTGGGATTGATTAAAGTTATTGAGGATCTTTGGCGATCAATTTCACCTCCCCAATAATGCTTGAAACGTTGCCCATTCACCTTGAATCTCTCGTTTGACTTCTAATCAACTACTTCCACTACTCTATAAGGGAATACTTTCGTGACAATAAAAGGTCCTAACCATCTCGATTTGAGCTTATCTGGAAATAATTTCAAATGAGAGTTACATAATAGCACATGTTGGCCTAGTTCAAGTGGTGCTCGATAATCTTCTTATCATGCCATCTATTGGTCTTTTCTTTATAGACATTGGCATTCTCGTAAGCTTCTAGTCAAAATTCATCCATCTCGTTCAATTGTAGAAGATTTTCTCAACAACTGCTTTAATTTCTTGATGGCCCAATACACATTGTGTTCGAATTCCAATAGAAAGTGACATGTTTTTTTGAATGCCCACATTGCAATCATCCAATCTCTTGGACTAATTTTTTCTAGACAGACACATGGTTTTCTCCAAAATTCTTTTTATTTTCGTGTTGGAAACTTTAGATTGACCACTTCTTTATAGATGATAGGCAGTCACAATCTTGTGTTTGACTCCATCCTTAGCTAAGAGTGTGTTTGACATAAACTCTAGTTCCATATCTAAGTAATCTGTCAGTGCCTTTAGTAAATAATCGTCCTTTCCTCCCTTAAGGTTCCTCCAAAGCCTTAGCCACAAAATCATCCTTGTCTTTGGCTTCCTTAATGAGATCCATCAACATCGATCTCACTTTAAAGTGGACTAACAATGCCTCAATATCATCAACCTCAAATTGGATGCCCATATCACCCAACTCGAGCATACCTTGCACCAATGATCTCCTCTCAACTGTGATGTGAGTTAAACTCCTAATAGATTTCTAGCTCAAGGCATCTGCCACCACATTAGCTTAACTAGGGTGATACAATATAGTGCAGTCATAATCTTTAAGCAACTCCATCCATTGACGTTGCCGAAGGTTGAGATCCCTTTGCTCAAAAATGTACTTGAGACTTTTACGATTCGTATAAATCTCACAAGTCTCACCATATAGATAGTGCCTCCAAATCTTCAAGGCAAAGATTATTGCTGCCATCTACAAATCATGTGTAGCATAATTCTACTCATGCTTTTTGAGTTGTTGAGATGCCTACATAATCACATTACCATGTTGCATCAAAACACACCCAAATCTTACTCGTGATGTGTCGTAACAAACCATGTAACCCCCTAAACCACAAAGTAAACTCAACACAAGAGTTGCTGTAAATAAAGTCTTGAGCTTCTCAATGATCTCCTCACTTGCATCTATCTATATAAACTTCACACCCTTTTCTGTCAATTTTGTCATAAGAGCAGTGATCTTGGAGAAATCCTTAACAAATCTCATTTAGTATCCTGCCAATCCCAAAAAACTCCAAATTTCAGTCACTAACGTAGGCCCTACCATTTCTTTACTACCTCAATCTTCTTTGGGTCTACCATCACACCATCCTTAGATACTATGTGACCCAAGAAGCTAAGACTATCAAGCTAAAACTCACACTTAGGGAACTTGGCATATAATTGGTGTTCCCTTAAAGTATGTAGCACGATCCTCAAATGTTGCTCATGTTCATCTCTACCCCTTGAGTATATCAAGATATCATTAATGAATACAACTACAAATTTATCCAAGTAGGGTCTGAATACCCTGTTCATCACATCCATAAAAGTTGTAGGGACATTAGTTAAACCAAATGACATAACCAAAAACTCATAACGACCATACCTTGTGTGAAAAGCAGTATTAGGTATGTCACCAGCTCTAATCCTTAACGAGTGGTACCCCGATCTCATATCAATCTTAGAAAAACACTTGGCCCTTTGTAATTGATCAAACAAGTCATCAATACTTGGGAGAAGGTACTTGTTCTTGATGGTCACTTTGTTCAATTGACTATAGTCAATACAAAGTCTCATCGATCCATCTGTTTACTTCACAAACAATACCTGTGCACCCCATGGTGAGACACTAAGGCATATGAAACCCTTGTCCAACAAGTCTTCTAACTAGTCCTTGAGCTCCTTAAGCTTTACTAGTGCCATTCGGTAGGGTGGTATAAATATCAGATTGGTGTCTTGCACCAAGTCTATACAAAATTCTCTCTTTTTTTGAAGGTAATCCAAGTAACTCCTCTGGGAACACATCAACATATTCTCCCAAAATTGGCACATCTACCATATTACCCACATCCACTTGGGCATCCAAGACTATTAGCAAAAATCCTTGGCATCTGTGTCTCATGAATATATTGGCGCTCATGGCTGACACCACACTACTCAAAGCCATGCTGCGATCTCCCTAAAAATAGAATGGCATCTTTCTAGGGTACTCAAACTTTAGCCTCTTATGGTGGCAATCCACACTAGGATAGTTGGGAGATAACCAATCCATCCCAAGAATAACATCAAACTCTAGCATATCCATCAAATGTTAGATTAGCTTGAGTCTCCTTCTCCTTAACTTGAACCACGCAAGCTCTATACTCGTACCTTGCCACAAACACCTCTCTCAAAGATGTGGAAACTACTAAATCTTACTCCCTTTTGGAGCACTCTATACCTAACTTAGATACAAAATATGGAGAAACATGAATGCGTAGCACCAAGATCATACAACACACGTGCATCAATAGAACAGATAGGTAGAATACTTGAAACAACTACATTGGATGCTTGTTCATCTTATGGGGTTAATGCATAAACTCTAACTTGTCCTCGACCTTCCATACCCTAACCTTTAGGTCCAAATACCCTGAGTGGTGTTACCAGTACCCTTACCCCTAGCTCCTCTAACCTCTCTAATCTATTGCGCGATAATAGGAGTAGTTGCTATAACTTGCTGAGCAAGTCTCTTTTACTATCGATCGTCAAGACAATTCCTTATCACATGTCTAGGCAAACCATAACCATAACAAGATAGGGTACCCTTTCGACTTTAACCTCGGTGCCTTCTATTACAAGTAGAGTGCAATGGAGGGGACTAATGATCTTACCCTGAACTCTGTTATCTATGTGGCCTACCATCCCTTTTGTCACGTCCACTATCACCACTACCAAAATAATTCCCCTAATGGGAAGATTGAGTATCTCTAGGTTGTCCTATGGAAGACGATCCCTCATTACCCCTAAAATCCCTATGACTCTTAATCTTGGCCCTCTTAGACCTATCTCTAGTTGTTTTTGTCTTAATTGTCCTCATCTCAATCTTTTGAGCATAGTCCACAACTGAGGCATAAGAATCAAACTCTTGAAAATCCACTCCTTTAAACAAAAGCTCTATTGACTCATCAACAAATCTCCTAATCTTCATCTCCTTCGTGGACACAAGATATGGTGCATATCAAGCCAACTGAGTAAACTTAAAATCATACTCTGCCACTGTCATCCTTGAAGTCTACACTAGCAACTCAAACTCTTGAGCTCTAACATGTCGTATACTGAGGGGCAGAAAGCGATTCAAAAATCCAGTACTAACATCCCAAGTAAGTAGAGCAGCACCAACTGGCCTACCCTTATGTAAAGACACATGTTTCTCCTGGGCCACATCCTCTAATCGGAATCCAGCTAACTCCACAGCTCGAGCACCAGAACATCCTGCCGCAACATAGATCTTATCTATACCATTTAGAAATGCTTGTGGTTTTTCCAACACATCAGACCTCATGAAAGAATGAGGTTTTAACCTTAAGAAATCTGGAAAAGAAATATCCAATCAACTTCTCACTATCTCAAACTGTTGTTGGTCATCCTGACATTGGGAACTAGGGGACGCTTGTACGGTAGATGGTCTTTCACCCTAACGTCTTTGCCCGAACATCTCTTGGGCGATGACTCTTATAGTTTAGCATAAGTCATGCATACTGGCCACTATCTATTCAAGGGTTACACCCCTAACTGGGTGTCCCATCTCAACCTTTGAAGCCTGCTCCTTGACATGATCATTCATAGGTGTCTCGACCCTCATGGAACTCATGGGTCTACAGCATCTGACATAGCCCCTAAAAGTGAGTGTTTGTGGTCTATCTATAGTATTTGTGGGAGTATTTTGCTCAACTACGTCTTTAGAAGCTACTCGAGTCCTAAACGGCATAATCACACCTAGACAATATCAATTACACATAAGGGTCTCAATATCTAGACATATATATCATGTGACATCAATACATTGGATCTAAGTTTGGAAAGCAAATAAGGAATCATATACAGACTCCCGTTTTCGATTTGTGCTCGGGTACACAAAGCAAAAACAAGATTCTCACATACGACTTTGACACTTCACGACATGACCAAGAAAATCATAAGACTTATACAACCTACTGCTCTAATACCAACTTTGTGACATCCTATTTTGGGAAAGATCATGATCGGAGCATGAACCTATGTGGGTATGGCCCACTATGCCCAAGCAAGCCTAAATCCATAAATGCACAGGCTAGTCATACATAACATTCACTAACATGAGTTTATCCATAATCAAAATAAGCTATAATTCATCAAGGCCAGCACATTATGAAACTTCTCAACATAAAGTGTGGCTTCTTTCACATGCATATAAACATTCACATGTAAATAAAACAATTATGGTTTAGCACACACCTCGAGCCTATTGTGCTATGATATCTACCATAGTCTTATCATCCTATACACCCATATCTGAGGCTCAGCATAATATGCAAAAATGTAAACAAGTTTATCAACATTATTTACACAGAGTTCATTCCAATAAGATAGTTCAAAACTAAACTAGACTCATACAGAGTGCACGACACTAAAAGGCTGGAAAGAAGGCTCTGCCACACCTACCAAGAATGAGTTGCTCCATTACTCCACAAGTCGTCTAATCAAGCAAGCTACTAATCTGAAACAAAATAGGAGAAAATAATGTTTGAGTCACAAAGACTTCGTGAGTGAATACGGGGAAGGGGACAAGCCAAGGGGGAAGAGTTTTGCAATAAACCATAATTTGCAAAACAACATGATAAACATATAAATCCTCTCAATGGTCATGAAAGCATTTGGTAACATTAAATGCATAAAAATAATGTTCATATACAAGCTCAACTGACAAACATTTGCAATGACATAATGAAGGTAAACCTCGTCCTTTTAAGCTCAACAACTAACATTCAAATAAAGAATGTGTAATTCACTTAACAACACATCTCATTATTTCCATATAAACACAATAATTATCAATTGACAAACACAAGCATCACCATACCCAATATACAAATTGCACGTCAATACATGCCATAGCAAATTATGGGGAGAATGGGGACTTTCACTCAACCCACCCTTGTGGTATTATCACCCTCACATCGGGATTCATAAAGAGAGGAAAAGTGGTATGGTGCCTAACTTAACCTTGTGGTATTCTTACCCTCGAACCAAGACTAGAGCCAATCACAACAAAATCACGTGAAGTGGAAACCTACTCAACCCACTTTAAACCAAAATCATGGGAAGTGGAAACCTACTCAATCCACTTTACTGCAAAACAATGGAAGTTGAGACATACTCAATCCACTTGACAATAAAATCAGGGGAATGTGGAGGCTTTCTCAATCCACATCACAACACCCATCATGGCAAGTGCAATTCAATCAACCACAATCATTATCTCAACTAACATCTCGTATCCACACTAGCTCGAAGATTAGAGTAATCGAGGGAATTGTTCAAAACATTGAAAGGGCTTGTCCCCCCTTGTTGAAAGCTACTACATAGTAGAATATTTAATTATACATAATAGTTTTGAAAACCATTTCAAAATGTTTTCTCATCCAGAAACATATTTTTCCTTAGTCAAATATTTCAAGCAACAATGCTCATAACAAATCCATTAAATCATGCAATCATGCTTTCAACTTTACATACTCAAATAGTTTCGAAAGTAGTGTACCCGCTCACCTTAAAAGTTGATATCTACCAAGTATGCAAAAGTCTACTCCAACAAAATTTCTAAAGTTTCAACGGTTCTTAAATACCTAAATAAATATTTTCCATTAATACTTTGTCTAGGAAATGCATAATAATCCTTCTATGCTACTTCAAACTATTTGAGTTTATAGAAACTAATTTTCTAGACTAAATCTACTGCTCATCAAAATACCCATTTGTACAAATCCATAAAATCAATATTCTCACCTTAGATGAGCTATAACAAGTGAGAAAATCCACCCAAATCCTCTAGTTTGCATACATCAATAATTCTGGAACAATAAACCATATTTCCAAAATAAAAAATCCAAGGTTAAAAGATTTAAGAGTAAGAAAATGTCATTTTTCATTTAAAATACAAAACCAAGCTCAAATCTTTCAAAAATGGTGATTTTAAGCAAAAATGGGTGGAAAAAGCTTAAAAGTTAGGGTTTTACCTTCAAAATGCAACTGAGGGTTGCCAACCCTCAGAAAATGTGATATATTTATAAGCCAGGGTGTGAAAATACGTTTTTACCCTTTTTATTTTTTTGAAATAGATGAAATGTATCGATACATTAGACCATGTATCGCTACATTTGGTTCAAAAAAAATGTATCGACTCATTATGACAATGTATCGATAAATGTTCATCAGAAACCCTTTTTGGGCTAAATGTATTAATACATCATGAACATGTATTGATACACTTGAGATAGAATGCAGTTTTTGAGACAGATTGCCTATTAAATTTACCTAGCTTATTTACATTAAATAATATCTAAGTAAGTGTCCTCTTTACTTTTTACTCTCCATTTACTTAAGATATTTATACCATTTAAGTAAATGTCTTCTTTATTTTTACTCTCCATTTACTTAAGATATCTATATCATTTAAATAAATGTCCTCTTTACTTTTTACTCTCTATTTACTTAAAATATTTAATATAAATAAGCAAATAACCCCCCATTTGGATTCAATAAAAATATCAAAAAAATCAAAACCCAAAACAATCAAAATTTAAATTTTGATTTCAAGAACAAAATTGAAAAAGTTCAATTAAAATTAAATTTTTGGCTCCCATTTACCATAGCAAATATACACCAAAAATTATGAAAAAAATCATTTGGGGTCATCTAAAATTCAATGGAATCCTTATCGCCATTTTTATTTCCAAAAGATTGTTCTATAAAAATCACATATTTTGACCCCTCCCAAAGTTAGCAAATTTTATGCGTCAAAAGTGACTGACAACCAAAAGTGTCAATGAATTCTTTTGAAGGGTAAAACTAATTTTCATAATAAAATATGTAATCTATATGCTCACCTAAGGATTTCCTAACTTTTCCTCTTACTCAATGTGAGATTTCACAATTCCCTTCTCCAACCTTGATAGATGGTCTACCACTTGATTTTCTATGCCTTTTCTATCTCGAATCTCCAAATCAAATTCTTGTAGCAAAAGTATTAATCTTCTCAAACGTGGTTAACATCCTTCTTGGCAATCAAATACTTGACTACTAAGTGATCAATGTACTCAATTACTTTAGTGCCAACAAGATAAAAGTGAAACTTATCAAATGTGAACACAACAAAAAATAATTTCTTCTCAATGGTAGTTTAATTCATCTAGGTCTTTGTCAATGTCTTGCTAGCATAGTAAATAGAATGAAAAATCTTTTCTTTCCTTTGGCCTAACAGTGCACCAACTGCAAAGTCACTTGCGTCGCACATGAGCTCAAATGGAAAATTCCAATATGGGATTACAATGATAGGTGCAGAAACCAACTTTTTCTTCAATTTTAAAAATGTGGAAAGCTAAGCATCCTCAAATTTTAAAGGAACATCTTTCTCCAACAAATTGTAGAGTGGTTTGGAATTTTGGAGAAATCCTTGATGAATCGCCAATAGAACCCAGCATGTCCAAGAAAACTTCTAATGACTTTCACTGATGATGGTAGTGGAAGTTTCTCAATTGTCTCAATCTTAGCTTTGTCCACTTCTAAACCTCTATTCTAAACCATAAAGTGGCATTTTTCCCAGTTCAACACTAAGCTTGTTTCTTCACATCTTTTAAAGACTCAAGGAAAATTAAAAAAACAATCATCAAAATTATCACTAAACACAAAAAAAAAAATCATCCATAAACACCTCAAGATATTATTCCACCATATCAAAAAAGATTAACATCATGCATCTCTGAAAAATAGTAAAGGAGTTATAAAGTCTGAATGGCATCTTTCGAAAGGCAAAAGTGCCATATGGGCATGTGAAAGTGGTTTTCTCTTGATCTTCATGAGCTATTCCAGTTTAATTATATCAAGAATATCCATCCAAGAATCAATAAAACTCCTTACCAGATAGTCTATCAATCAAATCCCAATGATCCTCTTGAAGCATGTTTAGTTGCTAACTTTGATAGGGATGATGATGAATTTATTGAATATTCAAATTTGTTGAATGCTCACTCCAGATTTAAAATTAATCATCAATTTGAGTCTTTAGATATTTCAACTTCTTTAGTACCAGCTACTAAGCCTTCCATTGAGGAGCCACCTACTTTGGAACTCAAACCTCTGCCTGCACACTTGAGGTATGCTTTTCTTGGAAAATCTTCTACTCTTTTGGTTATTATTTCTGCTGCTCTTACTAACATGCAAGAGGAGAAGTTGTTAAGGACATTTAGAGAATTCAAGAAAGCAATAGGGTGGACCATAGCTGATATTACGGGAATTAGCCTTTCTGTTTGCATGCACAAAATTCTCCTTGAGGAAAATCACAAAGCCACAATTGAACAGCAAAGAAGATTAAATCCCATCATGAAGCAAGTGGTCAAGAAGGAAATCATCAAGTGGTTAGATGCCAAAATAATTTATCCTAAGAAAGGAGGAATGATTGTGGTGGCCAATGACAATAATGAGCTCATTCGAACAAGAACTGTGACTGGAGGGAGAGTGTGCATGGACTACCGCAAGCTCAACAAAGCTACAAGGAAAGATCACTTCCCTCTTCCATTCATTGATCAAATGTTGGATCGCTTGGCTGGAAAAGAGTATTATTGTTTTCTAGATGGTTATTCTGGTTATAACCAAATTGCTATTGCTTCTGAAGATCAAGAAAAGACTACATTTACATGTCCTTATGGCACCTTTGCTTTTAGAAGAATGCCATTTGGATTATGTAATACACTTGCCACCTTTCAGAGATGCATGATGGCCATATTCACATACATGGTGGAAAAATGTTTGGAGGTATTTATGGATGATTTTTCTATCTTTGGAAATAATTTTGATGATTGTCTTTTAAATCTTGCTAGGGTACTCAAGAGATGTGAAGAAACAAATTTGGTGCTCAATTGGGAGAAATGTCACTTCATGGTGCGAGAAGGTATTGTTCTTGGGCACAAGATTTCTAGTAGGGGCATTGAGGTAGATAAAGCAAAAATTGAAGCAATCGAGAAACTACCACCTCCAATAAATGTCAAAGGTATTAGAAGTTTTCTTGGTCATGATGGTTTTTATAGAAGATTTATTAAAGACTTTTCAAAAATTTCTAAACCACTTTGCAATTTATTGGAGAAAGATGTGCCATTTAAGTTTGATAATGAATGTCTTGTTGCTTTTGATGAATTGAAGAAAAGATTAATATCTGCACCTATCATAAATAGTCCCGATTGAACTCTCCCTTTTGAATTGATGTGTGATGCGAGTGATTTTACGGTGGGAGCTGTTTTGGGATAAAAAAAGGATAAAATCTTTGATTCCATCTATTATGCTAGCAAGACTTTGAATGAGGCTTAGAAAAATTATACCACAATAGAAAAGGAGCTTTTGGTTGTGGTTTTTGCTTTTGACAAATTTCGCTTCTATCTCGTGGGGACAAAGGTGATAGTGTACACTAACCATTTAGCTATCAAATATTTGATTACCAAGAAGGATTCGAAACCAAGATTGAGAAGGTGGATTCTCTTGCTACAAGAGTTTGATCTGGAGATTCATGACAGAAAAGGAATAGAAAATCAAGTGGCAGACCACCTCTCAAGATTGGAGATTGAAGATCAAGGTAAAGATTCAACCTTAATCAAGGAGACTTTTCCTGATGAACAAATCCTTCAAGTTGGTAAGAAATGACTTCCTTGGTATGCTGACTCCGTGAATTATCTAGTAAGCAATATTATTTCCTCTAATTTAAGTTTTCATCAAAAAAAGAAATTTTTGCATGATGTTAAATTTTATTTTTTGGATGAGCTTTACTTGTTCAAACAGTGTAAAGACCAAATGTTCAGAAAATGTCTCCTAGAAGAAGAGATTCAAAGTGTGCTTCACCATTGCCATTCTTCAGATTATAGAGGACACTTTGGAGGAACAAGGACTGCTGCTAAAGTCCTCCAATCAGGTTTGTATTGGCCTACATTATTTAAGGATGCTCACAATTTTGTTTTACATTGTGATAGGTGCCAAAGGGTGGGAAATATCTCAAGGTGACATGAAATGCCTTTCAACAACATCATGGAGATAGAAATTTTTGATGCATGGGGGATTGACTTCATGGGTCCATTCATATCTTCATATAACAACAAATACATTTTGCTTACTGTTGATTATGTCTCCAAGTGGGTTGAAGCGGCAACCTTTCCTCATAATGATTTGAAAGTGGTAATGAATTTCATCAAGCAGAATATTTTCACTCTATTTGGCACTCTAAAGGCAATTATTAGTGATGAGGGAAGTCATTTTTGGAACAAGTATTTTGATGCACTTCTGGCAAAATATGGAGTTAAACACAAGGTTGCCATTGCGTACCATCCTCAAACTAGTAGCCAAACGGAAGTATCGAATCGCGAAATCAAGAGGATTTTGGAGAAAATCGTTTGTCCCACAAGAAAAGATTGGTCAAAGAGATTAAATGATGCACTGTGGCTTATAGGACTACTTACAAGACCCCAATTGGTATGTCTCCATATAACTTGGTCTTTGGTGAAGCTTGTCACTTACTAGTGGAACTTGAACACAATACTTATTAGGCTGTGAAGAAGTTAAATTTTGATCTAAAAGCAACAAGTGAGCAAAGGTTGTTGCAACTAAATGAACTTGATGAATTTCGCCTTCAAGCTTATGAGAATGCCAAACTCTACAAAGAGAAAACAAAATAATGGCATGATAAGAAGATATTGGAAAGAAGCTTTGAGGTAGGACAAGCAATGTTGCTCTATAATTCTTGCTTGAAATTATTCCCAAGAAAGCTCAAATCAATGTGGTCTAGTCCTTTCATTGTTAGTGAGGTATTCTCACATGGAGAGATCGAAGTTAGAGGGACAGATGGTCTAAAATTTAAAGTCAATGGACAAAGATTAAAACATTATTAGGGAGACGAAATTAATCATCAAAAGTCCTCACTTCACTTGCTTCACACAGCCTAGAATCCAAGTCAATCCAGCCGAAGACTGTAAATGAAGCATTTCTTGAGAGGCAACCCAAGTTCCTTAACCTTACTCATTTTTATTATATTTTAGTTCATGCTTTTTACTTTATTTCTTTTAATCTATTTTTTCCCTTTTGCAGGTCATTGGATTCAAAAAAAATCAAAAAAAAGAAAAAATTAAAAAAAAATAAATAAAAATAAATAAAAAAATTTCAGAGCAGCGGCCCTCAAATTGAGAGCTGCGACCTTGGAAAATGCTGAAAATAGCTGCTAAAATAGAATGTTTCAACGTCGCAGCCCTCAAAGGGAGAGTTACGGCGCTCAACCCCCAACGCCGCGACACTCAAACGCGAAGCATGATGCTTTGGGCTGGCAAAGTTGAGTACCACGACCCTCACTTTGTTCTTTTCTCTCCTTTCACTTTCTTCTTCTCCTACAACCAAACACCCTCCCCCATTCCTAATTCGCTTTCAACTCTACTGCCTTTTTCTTTTTTCTTTTGTACTCAAAATTTCTACATTTTATTTTACTTGGATTTGTTTTCTATTTTCACTTAAAACCACTGCACTCATTGCATTCTTAAGGTAAGCACTCCTCCTCCCCTCTTCCAAATATTTAGTTTTCACTTGTTTTGTATAGAGAGAGGAAGAGGTTGGTATTAATGACAAATTTATAATTTTTTCATGATGAATGAGTCCTTTATGCATGTTTGTTAATGGGTTTTCTTACTTCCTCATGATTTATGCTTGGAGTGTAGAATTTTTTTTTTGTTACCTATTTAATGGATTCATGAATTTTTATTTGCTGCCAATATAATTGATGGATGCTTTGTTGATTTGGGTAAATGATGGGTTTGTTTAATTTTTTATGCTTGGATGAGCAAGTAGAAATAAATGCTAAAATTGTTAGGGCAACACGTGCCATATCTGATAATTTTAGATAAGTACATTGTCATAGATTTATTCTATTTTATTTTTCATTGGATTGTGGCATTGTGAAAATTATGATTACGAGAAGGCTGTCTGAATGTTGTGAGGCATAAGGAATTTATGTTGCATCTTAAGAAGTGAGGTTGTTAATGGAAATCTTGAATTTGAATTGTTGCATTGGACAGGAACTAATTAAACTCATGCTTGAAATCTTTCATATTTTCATGCTTGTTCACACAATACTACTTGCATATTTTTCCTCTGTATTTGTCTTGATAATTAAATTTCTTTAGCAGGAATGGCTCCAAAATGATCCAAACCAAGTTCCAATGGATCTTTTGATAGATCGAAGTTCATATCTACCAAAGCCTCTACGCGATATCATATGTCCTTGATCAACAAAGTGCCAATTCCTGAATGAGGAATAGATATCCCCATTTTGCCTTACAAGGAAATTCATGACATGCTTAGCGACAGATATTGGCATCGATTTAGTGACCAACCTGAAGCGGCAGTGGTTCCTATAGGTCAAGAGTTTTATGCGAATATGGTTGAGCATGTTGATGGTGTGGTGTTTGCTCGTGGCAAACGAGTTCCTTTTCACAGCCAAGCTATCAATGAATTCTTTGGAACCCCCAATATTGAAAATGATGAATATGGGCAGTACTTGGGCGATCATCAGGATTATAATGAGATTATCTCGACGCTGTGTGTTGAGGGAGCCCAATAGAAGACATCGCATGGTAAGCTAGTTTCATTCAAATGAAGTGCCATGAAAAATGAGCTGAAAGTTTGGTTACACTTTATAGCGGCACGATTACTCCCGTCCACTCATATTAGTGATGTCACGAGGGATCGTGCAGTGCTTATTTATGCCATTGTCACACAAAAATCTATTGATGTTGGTAAGGTTACCTCTCATGCCATCCTACATACAGGTTGCACTAAACGAGATGGTATCGATTTTCTTTTCTTGATCACTACTTTATGTGTGAAAGCTGGTGTGCAATGGAGTGATAAAGAGGAGCTACAACAACCAAAAATTCTTATCACCATGGGCATTCTTAAGAGATTAGAGGAATCTGCACCGGTTGCTGGTAGTTCTTCCCAAGTCGCTCCCCCACTTTCACAATCAACGCCCACACGTAGTGTTGCTCAATGGATGGAACGCATTGATCGTCAATTAGATCGTCAAGAAAGGTAGAATCGGGTGATTGAACAGATGATGAGAGCCTATGCTGAACACATTGGGATGGATATGTCTACTTTTCCTTCGTTACCTACGGATTCTAACTCTGAAGATGATTTTGGTGGTGACGATGTGGAGGACTTGTAGACTACAAATTCAGAGTGAGGGGAGTATTCTTGTCCCTTGTCTTTTATTTTCTTTTCTCACATTGAGGACAATATTCATTCCAAGTTTGGGGGAGCAGTTTAGAATTTTGTTAGTGTATTTTTAGTAGTTTTATTTTAAGATATATCTTGCATGTTTTATTTGTGTTTTGCATGTTTTGTTGTGTTTCAAAAAAAAAATGAGATAGTTATACCTCATTCATGATTGTCCCAATCCTAGGATGATATTTTAATTATCTTTTTATTCTTAGCTTTTGAGAAGCATATAGTTATGATTTAATTTTATGTGATATTCTTATGTTAGCTTTATTTTAGAATGTGACCTCCAACAATTTGAGCACTATACTCTTTTACTTAGAATTTTTGTGTGATTTAGAGAAATTTTATGTTAATGAAAAAGTATAGTGAAGTCAAGAATTCTAGAATTTGTTTGATTCTCTCTCGAGGCGAAATCTTAGATAACACTTAGGATAGGAAGTGATTTAGGCCATCTTTGAACTGTTTGAGCCTTTTTGAGCCTACCTTGTTATATTTATCCTTAGTCACCCTTTTTTAGCCTAATTTACCTTTTCTTTGTAATTAGACAATTATGTTAGCCTTGGCCTGTCTATCTAAATCCAGTAATTTGAACCTTTCACACTCTAAATATTTTAATCTTTCTAAGGAATGGTTTGAGCTTATAGATAAGTTGAGAAAAAAAAAGAAAAAAAAGTGATGTTTGTTAGCAAAATTACCCCTTATTTATAATTGTCAAAAATAAGTTTGGGGTTGAAAAAAGAAAAGAAGAGAAAAAATGTGTGGTACAAAGGAAAGTTTACTTCAAGTTTAGGGGTGCTATACAAAAAAAAAAAAGTTTTTTTTGAGCTCTTTATGTGTCCTAGATTGATTAAGTGCTTAGGGTGAATTTGAGCCTAAATATATCCTTTGTCATACATTGACCCTAGCCTTACATTACAAGCTTGATAAAGACCTATTGATCTTTGAATAAGTGTTAATCTACATTAGTGGAAAGAGAGATGAAAAACAAACTTATGGGATCTTAGTACTAATTTACGCTTAGATTAGGCATAAATTGATTTGAATTACATGATATTCTTTGTAAGAGAGCATTCACACACACAAGAAGTCCATTCGAAAAATAAGTTTTCACTTGAATTGATGCATGAATTTAAGGATTAGCTATATGTTACCTTAAGTTGGAATTGGAGTTAATTTCTGAGGAAAAATTAGAAAATCATGATTTGGTACTTCTATCTCTTTTTCAAGGATTTTTTTTATTGATTCAGTTTCCTTTTTGTGATTTTCTTTTGCTCGAGGACTAGCAAAATCTCAAGTTTAGGGGTGTGATAATTTTATTTTATAGAATTATTTTAGTCCAATTTTGTTATAAAATATTAGCTAAGTCCTCAATTTTCAATTATAATTTACTTATTTTTAGTTGTGTCTATAATTAGGTTACTTTTAAGTTAGTTATTTTAATTTTATGTTATTCTTTTTATTTTGGTTATTATTTATTAGTTTTTATATTTTTGTAGGATTAAAAGTGATTGGGCCTAATTTTGGAAACTAAGGTGTTGAAAGACTCATAATCTGCTTGCATATGATTCAGTATTTTGTCCATATCTCAAGATACAGAACTCCAAATGATGCAATTCTTGTACCATTGGAAAGCTAAGAGACAGATCTACAACTTTTATGAAGATTACTTTGCCCATTTCTGCTTTAAAGATAGAGAAACTCACGTCGGAAAATGGCTGGACGTACTGTGCCGGGAATGAAAATTTGTAAAGACTGATAATTGATTTTTGGGCCTTTTATTACACTTTTAAGCCCAATTAAACCCTAGGTCAACTTAAGGAACTTTAGATTAAGTCTATTAGTATAAATAGGATATGTTTAACAACATTGGACACAACTTTTGAGAGATTCAAGAAGTTAGAAGTTGAGGTTGAAACTTGGAGATCAAGACGGCAATTATTGTTGTGTTTTCTTCCTTGGCTTTTAATTTTCTTGTTACTTTCAATGGTTAAATTTATTATAATGTTATTTGTTTTTGCAATTATGAGTGGTTAATTTTCTTTTTCTAGGATTGCAATTGAACTCACATGCAATCTAAATTTTTAATCTCTTTCTTACTTATCTTTAATTGGATTTGAATTGTTTATTCCAATTTGTTCTTAATGCTTTTAATTGCCTGATCACCAATTAAATTGATTTAGGAACCTAAACAAACTTGGGAAAGGGAGTTTAGTGTAGACTAAAATTGGGATAGCATATGATCATATTAATTGATTTGCATATAGGATAGGGATATACCTATAGGCCATATGTAGTCAGATTAGAGCTTGAACTTAATGAGTCTGTTTTAATTTCAATTCACATAGGGATATGGTGTTTTGGTTAAAATAGATATTTTCATAGGTTAAGTCGGGAGCCCCTTATAAATAATTTGGGACTCTAGGTTAGCAATTCAACTCATTGAAATAAGTTAAGTAAGAGAGGTAAGATTTAGATGAAGTGTGAGGGATATTGTAATCCTAAACTTGTTTGATTTGATTTTTACCCAATTATATTGTTGCTTTGATTTTTCTTTTTAGTATAAATTTTGGTTAATTAGTTTTAGTTAATTAATTTAGTTATTCGAATTTGATTGTTTGGATAAGATTAAATTGTTATAATTTTAGTATTTAGTAAAATTTTAAATCAATTCTCTGAGGGATCGATACTCTACTTGCTATTATATTATCTACTCGATACGTATACTTGCATAGTGGAATTTTAACTGACATGTGCTCTGGCTCTATTTTCGCTGCAGCAAGAATGCCTTTTCATTGCAGCGAGAAACCCTCTATTTTGCTTGTTTTACGCAGATATTTGCTGAAATTTTTCATTCTTTTCAACTTCATGGGTTATCATGGATTTTCAATGCTAAGGAATTAAATAATCAAGGGTTGAATTAAGAGGCTTTATGTGAGACCCCAACCTCTATAGGCTTGTAACTAAGTATAGATGTAATAATACGAGCTAAGGGTAGTTTTGTCATTTTCTCTAATAAGCTTCCAGAAGAAAGTTTTATGATATTTTAAGGTCTAAATAGGTATAAGACTGCATAAATGATGTGTACTGATGAAAACACAAAGAAAACTAGAAGTTTTAATAATTTTCATAACAGGGACAAAATGTTCATTTTTCACCTTGTGTTAAAATTTTAAGTTTTTATGAACCCGAGTATGTTTAGACCATTATGGATCTTGTCCCAGTGTTAAAAGAGCAAAAAGATTGCATAAAAGATTGGAGGAGAGTAAGTTAATTGGTGGAGGGGCATTTTCGTAATTTTAAGGGAAAGGATAAGTTGGCCTATAAATATCTTGAATTTCCAGCAGCTTCTTGAAATTTTCAGCAGCTGTCTTCTTCTTCCCTTCTCCTCTCTCACGTTTCTTCAATTCCTCCATGGGAGTTTTCTTCAAGCTTCCATAACTTCCTCTCTCTAGCTCCAATTTTCATGCTTTTGGTGTACTCTTTCATGAACCCTTGTGCTATTTCATCCTCTCACTTTAAAACCCTTGATAAATCTCAATTCTGCACTTTCTCTCACTAATTGGACATTTTAGAGAGAGAAAGAGAAAATTACACCATTAATTTGGAAGCAATTGGAAGAGACTTTGACTACAAAGGAGCCCTAGGGTAAGTGATGAATTAAGCTTGGTTTTTAGCTGTAGAAAATGGCTAGTAATTGGGATTTATGAGCTGTTTTGTTGTTGACTATGTTCATTACTTTTTAGTGATTAAGATAGTGAATATAGATAGCCATTTAATGTGGCAATTGAAAGCTAGCTAAGAGAGAACTTTTAGGGTTCATAGTGTGTAAATTGACCTATTGATTATGCTAATGTGATCCTAGGTTCTAAGGAAGCCCCATCATCTCATTTGACAATTAGAGGAATTGGAGTCATCTAAAGGCTCTACAATCAATTGTGAGTGGACTGCCTTCAAAACTTATTTTGGGAATATAATGTATTTGACAAACGTTTGAATGATTTTATACGATTTTTCATGAAAATGAATGCCTCGGGAACAAGCTCTTGAGAAATGATTTATGTTATGATATGTGGTTATTATGGATTTCTATGTGGCTGCATTATGTTGATATACATATATGCTTGAATATAATGTTGTGTAATTATATTGACTCGGCTATGTGCGAGTAGGGAGTGCGCATAAGCCGAGAATGACCTGGTTATGTGCGAGTAAGGAGTGCGCATAACCCAGTGATGACCCAACCATGTGCAAGTAGGGAGTGTGCATGAGCTGGTAATGATGATGATGGGTATATGCGTATGTATATATATATACATATGTAAATATGTGTGTTATAGGAAATTGATGGATAATGGTTTATGGTTGTAATGCATGTGAAACTTGACATGTTAAACCTTGAGAAATTATTATGTGTTTCATATTGGTTTTGAACATTTCAAGCAAGGTGGTTTTCCTTGGGAGAAAGGAAAATTTTCATTTGATGCCTTGTATTTCGCTGCAGCAAGAAACTCTCAAGTTTTGAAAGGGTAGGTTGGCCGAAAACTCGCTGTAGCGACGATGCATTTTCGCTGCAGCGAGAATGACACTGTAGCTTCTCGTTGCAGCGAGAAACTTTCTATTTTTGGGTTACAATTTCGTTGCTGTGAGATTGAATTTTGCTGCAGTGAGAAACTTTCTGTTTCTGGGTTATAATTTCCCTGCAGTGAGATTGAATCTCGCTGCAGCGAAAAACTTTCTGTTTTGGTCTCCTATCTTGTTCAATTGCTGTCCTATCTTTCACTTCTTTGCTACCATATCGGAGCATGGACTTCCAACATTAAGGATTAAATGAGTTAAGTTTAAAATGAGGAGGTTTAGTGAGAAATCCTCGGCCAGTTGAGAAACCCTCGTTCGGTTAAGAACTAAATTCCAAACGTCGCTGCAACGAAAATTCATTCTCGCTGCAGCGAAGATTCGTTGTCGTATTTGACTTACTTGTGTAATATTGAAGCTTTTATTCTTCAAATGGTTCGTTATGTATGGGTTAATGATTTTCAAATGATTAATCATTTAAAGGCTTGATGAGGGGTTTTTAATAAGAATAGAAACAAATTGCATTGTTTTGAAAAAGAATGCATCATGATTTCATTAAAGATTCCTTATGGTATGCTTGTTCCCTTCCTTGTTCACTCACTGGGTTTATACTCACCATTTTCAAATTCATGTTTTCAGATCACGAGGCAGCCGGTAACTAGGACGAGGTGTCCTTGTAGACCTGTGTCCATCTTTTGGTAGGTGTCTCGACATTCAGTAGCTGTACATTCATCCGAGTCCCTCCGCTGGAAGTCGAGTGTTATTTTGTTTTGTATAGACAAACTTAATGTAAATTATTAGAATACATGTTGTAGACATTGTATGTAAATTTTTAAGGAGTAATGCCAGTACGAGTTGGCAATGTATATCACTATTTTGATTCAAAAGTATGAAATATGACTTAGCGATATTTGATGGAATGATGAGTAGGATAAATCGATAGGCTTGCTTGGGCTTAATAGACTACGTTTATTGGGCCCTTGCGCCGGTCATGGCCCGAAAATTTGACTCCATCTTATCTAAGAAAACCTGGGGTTTCTCTGATGCATCAAACCCTGAAAATGATGGAGGCTTAAGCTTGAGAAAATCAGGAAGAGAAATATCTAGATGTCCCTTCTCGACCTCATGATGTTGGCGATCGGCCTGTCCTTGGGAGCGAGGGATTCTTGCACCATAGGTCTCCCCTCCACTATCCTCTGAATATCATCCATACAGGTTGCCATCATCTCTACAACCCGATTAACTCCCTGTAGGCCTGTCGCCAAATCTTTGATGGTAATGCCCCTAGCTGGTTGTCTATCTACATCATCTGAAGACTGTCCCTCCTCTAGTCTGCTCACAAACATATCAGCCCTCACTAGCCTAGTGGCCCTACCACGTCTACCTCGGCCCCTCAAAGTGGATGCCCCGTGGCCTATTTGCCATCTCAGTAGAAGCATATTGCTCCCCCATCCGTCTTGAGGTGGCTCATGTCTTAGGCGGCATTCTTACCTAGACAAGAGCAAACACCTATTATTAAACACATTTTTCTATAATCATATATATAAAGGAAAATGGTGGTTTCTAAGATAGGGAATCTATGCGGTCCCTTGGTTATAAAATGTGTCACGGTTCACACTTCACAATTGAAGTTTCCATATAAAGACCCGACTCTCTGCTGGACCAATAAAAGGAAGTCCTAGGACCTAGACATCCTAGGGCTCTGTTACCAAGTCTGTCACGACCCAAATTTCGGGCCATGACCGGTGCATGGGCCTAATGGATGTAGCCCTTTAAGCCTAAGCAAGCCTATCCGTATACTCCTGCTCATCCTTCCATCAAAGTTGCTAAGTCACATTTCATAACTTTGAATAAAAACAATACTAAGCATTTCCAACTCATAGTGGCATACCAATCAAAGTGTACATTGTCTATAACATGTATCTTAATAATTTACATCAGGTTTGTCATACATCTCAAAAAAAAGACTCGATATCCAGCGGAGAGACTTGAACGAAAGTACAACTATTGAATACCGAGACACTTACCAATAGTCGAATCTACGAGGTCAGCTCTACCTAGTTACCGACTGCCTCCTGATCTGAAAACATGAAGTTGAAAACTGTGAGTATAAACCCAGTGAGTGAACAAGAAGGGAACAAGCACACCATAAGGAATGTTTAACGAAATCATGATGCATTCTTTTTTCAAAACAATGCAATTTATTTTAGTTCTTATTAAACCCCTCATGTAAACCCCATATGAGTAAATCACTTTATGAAAAGGGTCCATGCTCAACAAAGGATTTGGATAGTGAAATCTTTAATAGCATTCATGCGAATCAGGTCAAATAAATGATGGGTCCATGCTGCAGCGGAAAGGCATTCTTGTTGCAGCATTTGCTGCAGTAACACTTGACTTAAATTATCAACTAGCCGAGGGTTTCTCACTAAACCTCCTCATTTTTAAACTTAATTCATTTATTCCTTAATGTTGGAAGTCTATGCTCAACTATGGTACCAAAGAAATGGAAAATAGGGTAACAACCGAACCAACTGAGGAGCAAAACAAAAAGTTTTTCGCTGCAGCGAGATCGAATCTCGCTGCAACAAAATTTTTGGTCACAAAATAGAAAGTTTCTCACTGAATCTCATTGCAGTGAGATTTTCGGCCATCCTTACCCCTCCAACCAGAGAGTTTCTCGCTGTAGCGAGAATGAATCTTGCCGCAGTGAGAAATAGAGCAGTGACAAAAAAAGTTTCCTTTCTTTCAAGAAAAAGCCATCCTACTGAAATGACAAAATCAACATAAAACACATAAAGATTTCCAAAGTTCAACATGCCAAATTCATATGCATTTCAACCATAAACCATATACATGAGTTTTCATTCTCTAAACATATATACATATACATACATGGATAAATACCAATACCACTATCATCACATCCAGCTCATGTGCATCCCCCCACATCGTGCACAATCAGTGCCATCCTGTACATCCCCCCACATCATGCACAATCAGTGTCATCTTGTACATCACCCCACATCATGCACACGAGCATTATCATCATCCATGTCCCTCACCACCACCAATACCGGCATGTGTATCCCCCCCACATCGTGCACACACATGGTTATAATCATCACACATTATCAACCATCATGCACAACATATATAAATCTATATCTATACCAACATAATGTAGTAGTGCATGAATCCATATCAATCGTATGTCACAACATAAAATCAATTTATCAAAGGCTTGTTGCCAAAGTGCTCGTTTTTAAGGAAAGTTGGATAAAATCATTTAAGTATATTGTGCAAATAAGTTTACATTCCCAAAACAATTTTGGAAAGCAAGTTCACTCACCGGTATCTTGTTGAACCTTTAGTGGACTCTACTTCTCTAATTGTCCAAATGGAGCGATGGGGCTTCGTTAAAACCTATCATCACATTGGCACCACCATTAAGTTAATTCACATGATTATGAATTATAAAAGTTTTTTCTTAGCTAGCTTCAATTTGCCATTTAAGCGGCTATCTAAGTTCAGTATCCTAATCACTCTAAAGTGAATGAACAACCCCAACTACCAATTCACCCCCAAGTCTAAACACTAATCATTCTCAACATCAAAACTCAATTCTAGTGTACTACTCACCTTGGTAGCTTGTATTTGAAATTCTTTCCAAAACTTTCAAGCTATTTTTGAAGCTTCCTCTTTCTCTCTCTAAAACACCTAACTAGAGAGAGAGTATGGAAATAAGATTTTCTTCAAGGGTTTTAAAGAGAGAGAGTGGAAGAGCACAGGTTTATAAAAGAGTGCATCAAAAGCATGAAAAGTGGAGCTATTTTGTGGGAGGTTATGGAGCTTTCTTATCAAGCTTTCATGGAGAATGAAAGCAACGTGAGATGAGAGGAAGAAAAAGATGAAAAGCTGCTAGAGAATGTAGAAGCTGCTGAAAGGAAGAGATATTTATAGCCCATGCTTATCCACTCCACTTAAATTACCAAAATACCCTTCCACAAATTAGCTTGTTCTCTTCTAACCCTTTATGAAATCTTTTTACTCCTTCGACACAGGGACAAGGTCCATAATGGTCTAGAAATGCTCAGGTTCATGAAAACTTAAAAATTCTAACCCAAGGTGAAAAATAACCATTTTGCCCCTACCGTGAAAATCATCAAAATTTTTATTTCTTTGTCATTTTACCCATATTTTCATCATTCATTTATGCCTTAGGCCTACTTAGGCCATAATATTGTTTAAAAATCTTACTTTTATGGGCTTATTAAGGAAATGATAAAATTATCCTTGATTAGGGATATCGTATCTATTACTAACTATGAGCCTATAAAGGTCAAGGTCTCATAAGAACCCCTTTTCACTTTCCTTAATCTCAACATTTCTAATTTATCCTTGCATTTCATATTCATAGATTATCGTTAATCAACGAACATCCAAATATATTCAATTCCCAAATTACTCTTTGGACATTTAAGTTATCATCTAGCTTACACTCTACCATACTTTATCCTTCATATAGTCCACAACACTCATATTAGGCCGATGCACAACTTCACGTACTTACAAAGTTAAGCTTTTCTCTTATCATTTCCAACCATATACATAAGTTTCGTCATACCACGCACCCTTTTATCATAATGTCATTAACCACATTTCAATCGTTAAGTATCATTTCATCCAATCACAATCCAATATCCGCATATGCTTTACGATCTTATTGATCCTTCAAAGGTTTCCTTTAATTCATCCTTGCCTCTTATGAAATAGTACTATTCCTAAGAGTCATCTTCATTTCTCATTTGCCTTCTATGCTTCCATCATATATATCTTTATTCATCCCAATATTAGTTAGTCACTTAAGATTTAGATTTATGGGAGTCGTGTCCACATCTTGCATTTTTTTTTTTTGAATTTCAATCTCCACATTAGGGAATTATCATTAACCAGCTTCATTATCAGGATTGCCTTCAATCATCTTGTACTATTCCTTTACACCAATATGCCATTATTTTCCTTTTTGCATCTACACAGTCAATGATAGTAATTACATAACTTGAAATAGGATTTTATTTAAGTACCTTTCAATATCACTGCCAATATCCATTTTTCAAACTCACATCACATGACCACGTAACCCATGGTTTAGCCATTAAGCTCCTTGATAATTTCGAATACCACATTAACTCATCATGCAGGTAAAATATTCAAAAGTACTGTTAACCATCTTTAATCAACTTAATATTCCTCTAAATTCTTTACATCGTAACTTATCTCAAGGACTTTTCATCCTCCCTTTTACTTACATGCCACTATATATAAGGCAATAAAGTAACTTTTCAATTCATGTATCATTCTCCAATCATTTAAATCTCCTCATAACAATGCTCAATATCAAGGTCTTTGATACCAACTTTGTCATTAAGGGCAACTCCACCTCTTTGGGTAGCCTTTTCTTCCTTCGCCAGTGAAGGAACAAGCCCTTAATGAAATGTTTTTATGTCGTAAAATATGTGATATAATGAAACCATGTGTTCCTATATTATGCAGATATGCATGTTATGCTTTGAGTGATAATGTTGTATAATAGCTATAACCGTGCACGTGCAATGTGGGAGTGCACGTGATGGTGCCGGTGGTGTGCGATGTGGGAGTGCACATACTGGTAATGATGTGGGCAGGAGTGCATGTGATGATATTGAAATGTGCATGTAGGGAGTGCACATGATGATATTGCCTTGTGCGTGTAGGGAGTGTACATGAGCTGAGTAAGGCGGCGGTGGTGTACATGTACATACATATATGCTATAGACAAGTTATGAAAATAAAAAATGTGATTGTACTATATGCTATAGAATGCCTTTCCACTACAGTGAGAAATCCTCTATTTTGCTTGTCTTTATTAGATATTTGCTGTAGTTTTCACTCTTTTCAACTCCATTGTGGATTATAAATCCTTCACCTTAAGGGATTAAATAATCAAAGGTTGAATTAAGGGCTTTAGAAGAAATTAAACTAAATTGCATTTTTTTTAAAATAAGTGCATCTTGTTTTCAAAATCTTTCCGTATCATTTGCTTGTTCCCTTCCTAGGTTTACTCACTGGGTTTATACTCACTCTTTTTAACTTCATGTTTTCAAATTCAAAGATAGTTGGATCTTAGGTAGAGGTGCTTCCTCCTTTTCATTTTATGGTAGGTTTGCTAGAACACTCCATAATATTATCCGCGCCAGAGTCACTCCGCTGATAGTCAGGGTCGTTTGGTATTTGTATATGGTGGTTTAAATGTATTTCATGAGAATTGTTGTAAACAGCGTATGATTGGTTTAAATGATAATGTCACCACAAGTTGACAAATGGTAATATTATTTTGTGAATGGTATTGTTCAGTTGCCATGATTTATTTTCGAAAGGAAATTGTTTTTGAAAACAACGAATTAAGAACTTTAGAGGTAAAAGAGGGACAAGTGGTTTAATAAACAAGTTTTCATAGAAAAGCTTTCTTGGGTCCAGTGGGCCACGCTTATTGGGTCCTTGCACTAATCATGGCCCAGGAATTAGGCTGTGACAAATACCTAATAATAAGTCATGCAATGCTTAACATCCACTCACATTATGCCAAAAAACCCAGTCACACATTGGCCCTACATCACGCTATACATAAAAACCAGTCACGGAATACATAACAACCAGAAACGTAATGCCTAATATCCATTCAGACAATGCATAATATCCATTCACACAATGCAAAATATCCATTCACACAATGCATAATATCCATTCACTTAATGCCTATAAATAAAATAATATTCGAACTTTTGTCATCATACCTTGCTTCTGTTATGTAAATAAAAAATTAAGAAATTAAGGTAAGTAACCAAGTTATTCAACATAATGGAAATTAAACATAGTTACTCATTTTATGGAAAATATGTGATCAATCAATATTTTCATTAAGTAGAAAAAATAAGCAGATGATACAACATATGAACCATAGTTCATTTCTTCCTAATCTCATCTGCTATTTCATAAATTTTGGCTAAAATCTTGTTATTGCCCAGAATTTCTGTCTCTAGGACTTCTGTCCTAACCAGCAACTTATCCATCAACGCACGAATGTCTTTCTCCATGTTCTCAATTTGGTCCATCAACTTGACCAGATATGTTGCAACATTGTCAAGGATATCTTCCTCTTCAGCAGCAACCCCCTTCCCACTTTCGACTTTAGAACGTTTGGATGCCATTAGAATTTTGAGAGTTTCCTTCAGATGATTTTGATTAAAATGGATAATGGTTCCCTTTATTTATAGACATGCATGCTGACTCTTGGAAGGGTGTTCAATGGTTTTAGGCTTGTTTTCTGATGAATATGATTAGTTCGTAAATTAATGCATTAAGTGCTTAAAGAGAATTTTAGAGTTCTATGTCAGTCGAATCTGAATGGTTTTCTGCACCGATATAAGTGGAATTAAAGGGGCTGAATTGGTTATTAAGCATTCCTAATTCTCTTCTAATTTTACAGAACTTGTTATTAAGGGGACTGAATTAGTAGGTAATCAGCTTCAGCATTAAGTAGATAAAGCAACGCAATGCTGACAAACTAGTCACGATATGCTTACAAACCACTCATGTAATGCACAACTCATGCAATTCCTAAAATCTAGTCTAGCAATGCCTTCTATCTAGTCCCACAATGTCTAATATTCAGTCACGTAATGCTAAATAAATAGGTTACGATTCCTAATATCCAGTCACACACCCTAAAATCTAGTGATGCAATGCCTAACAAATATTCACGCATCACCTATAAATTGATTGATTTCACTACTCTCAGCTAAATTTAAGTTTTCAAAGTCATATAATTTACCCGTCAACTTTTGCATTATATGAATATAAAAAAAATAAACCCAAGAACTCATAACAAATACCTTGATGTCATCTCTGTACTTTGGGATGGTGAGAAAGTTGGATGGTGATATAAACATCGATGGCATTGGAGAGCTAGACGGTGAGTATGGACCCCGATGGCATTGAAAAGCTAGACAGAGAGATAGATAAATTGATATTTAATTTTAAAATTTTTACCTGAATGGTGGGAGAGGAGAAAGAAATCGGAACCACTTAATTTGGATTATATGTTTTAAAGGGTATTCTTGTTAAGTCATGCCAAAAATTGTCTAACAACAGTTAAAATTATAGTGAAGGTCATTTTTGAAGTGACCGTATTAGAAAAGTTATTTCTCATAATTTTTTCTATTTTGAAACCCTAGAAAACCTAAAAGGAGCCTAGCATTTAAAAACAGCAAAGGAAAAATCGAAAACTTTTATAATTTTACGGTAAAAAAATAGTTGCTCTCACCTGTGATTTTACAAGCTTTAAATTTACAAAAAGACAACACCGACTCAAAGATCGTAAATACTACACCAACAAAAACGTGAAACCCTAAAAAGAAAGAACACGTCAGAATAGTCCAATATTCAATTTTTGCTACACACATCAAAAACTTCAATACTCAATTGCTTATGTTTAATTATTATACTTATTTTTATCAAGTACAAAACTCATAGTAGTACACAAGCTTTAACTTTGTCGAAGATGTATTGGTTTATGTCTAAGTGGGATAAACCTCCAAAAAGATCTAAACTTTCTGAATAAACAGGAGAAAAAAATATCATTTTGATGTTGAATGATTGCCAGTTTACTTGGTCCTTGCCCTTTGTATTTTGATTAAAAGACAAGTTGTAAGATTTTTCTTCTCCCTTGTCCTTGTAGTTCAAGGATTTTGCATGGTTAAACTGTCTGCCCGTATTACCAAAAGGCTTTCATCATATTACTTCAATATATTTAGCCTTAATTAAAAGTTTTAGATTTAATTTTCTTATTCCTTAATCGAATGGATTCAATTGAGTGGGCACAACAAAAACTGACCTGAAAAGCCAACTAAGTAGTTGGTACAATTATAACTGCTGGAGGGCTACCTGAGGATGACTTGCTAAATCCTTGGAGTTCTTTTTTACAAATATAAGATACACCAATGTCTTCCCTGAGCCACTTTCGTCAGCTATAATACAGCTCTATCCCTCAAAAACAGGCCCAAGCTTCTCATCTCATTCTTAAATCGGTTGGTCTCTAAACTAATGACGCCCCCATTTCCTTCAACAATTGTTTAAACCATTGTTGTTTTCTTATGGAGAGAGAAGAAGAAAGAGAAAGAGAATGAAGGCAAATAGGGAGACAAAGAGGGAAAAAAGAGGAGAACAGGACAGGGAAGAACGTTGGAGAGTAGTTCCTTGCCCGTTGGAAAGGGGAAAAGATAAAAAAAAAAAGAGGAAGGAAAAGAAATCTATGTTGGCTTGATCAATTATTCATCATTATGCTTTTTAGAGTTAATTACTTTTATAATTTTGAGAAACATTATATGTATAAATAAGAGTCAGAATTATTTTACCTTTTTTTTTAAGTTTGGCATATTTTTGTTTCATTTTCTTTATTCATTTTTTATTATACTCTTATGTGGAATTATACATGTATAATTCAAACAAAAAATAAACTGATACATATATATAATAGCCAAAATTAAGGTCGAAATTATTTTACTTGCTAAACTACTTTAGTTTTATGTGGATTGATGTTCTGATTGTTAATATTGTTCCACATATACTATTTCCATATTTGAGGAAGACAAAAAAAGGTTGTTTGTGTAATATGAACAATAAAGTGAGCATTAAGCAACAAACTCAATGTCCCTTTGTTTT
Source organism: Theobroma cacao (assembly GCF_000208745.1). NCBI lineage: Eukaryota > Viridiplantae > Streptophyta > Magnoliopsida > Malvales > Malvaceae > Theobroma > Theobroma cacao. The sequence continues at coordinate 13,087,921 of NC_030852.1, forward strand.
AATGAAACCTGATTTTACTAATTTGACATTGGTTAGTATCAAGGAAGAAGGAGAAGTGCTTGATATCTGAGCAAGAGAAATTTTTTGCTTATAAAATTGCTTATTTGGAGGAGTCTTTGAAGAAAAAGAAACAAGTAATTATTAAATAATCAAAAATCCAATAGTTGAATACAATATGCTTTTCCCTTGAATTGAAGAGTTGTAATATCCATTTTATGTTCTGGTAATATGCAAGATGACAGAACTTTCAACATTTTGAGGAAAACTCTAAGTTCTTTTCTAAACAATGGCTTGGATGAAGACTTCCCACCTGAATATTGAAAAGTTTGTTTCAATACGCAAATATGGCAAACATATTACTGAGATATCCTTTCCATCCTTTGGAACATTTAGCTTCTAATTTCCAGCATTTAAAACTTCACAATCTCTTTGGGAACATCCATGAAAATTTAAAACTCCCCATGCATTTCTACTTAAGAACATAAACACAAACCAATTCTTAGCTAAACGTGAAGATAGACATAAAAAGGGTGTTATCGTTTCAAATCTTGAAATGTTTGTTTCCAACATCTCTTGCATTTGAATGGTTAGGCAAAGATCATATGAATAGTCATAAAGGCAAAGTGGGTCATTAAGTCATAACTACTTTATGTTTTTCCATCACTTGATTTTTTTTATTCTATCATTTCTACAGTCCTTATGGATTAATGCCATCATTCTTGACTGGAAATTTTTGTTGTGTGAATGGGAAGTCTGGTGAAAACATCATACCAACATAGTGTTTATAATTTCAGGAACATTCCTCGCATTCATTTACATGAAAAATGTGACAAGGATAGATGGCGTGGTGTTGAAATTTAAGTGGTCATTAAGGGAAATTTGATAATTTTCCATGTATACAGCATCAACTCCTTTCCTATTATATTATTAGACTTTCATAGCTGTTCAAGCATTTTAGAATTCCTCGATGCATTATTTTTTGGTTGTCAAGGATGATTGAAAATAACAGTTGGTACTCCTTATTAAAAAAAATGTCATTTTGTTTGTATTTTCAATCCAAGATATTGCATTACATGCGACATATGGCTGTTATCACCATTTATGCTCAATTTCTATTTAAGTTTGTATCTAATGCCCTTGAGTAAGCTCTATATATATATATATATTGCTCAATGGTCCTCAACACAAACACACACAATTTTACCGACCTTGTATAGAACTGTTTCTATTTTCCTTTTTCCATTCAGTAAAAATGTCACTACAAAGTTTGCATGGAGGACAGATGTAATACCTCTGGTTCCTGTTGCGACAAAGCACCATCTTTCATCTATTGACATATTACTAATCAAATGCCTTATTGCTGAAACTTTAAAACAGAACCTAATAGAGTTTTTTCAGCATGAATTTGTAAATATTGAAAAATCCCATGCTGAACGACTAATTGGTAAGAAGTTTGTGAACATATCATGGAAATTGTTTTCACTCTTTTTATTCCTCCTGGAGTTTTTTCTTTTACCCCATTTTCACCATTCTATTAAGAATATTATGGTGGAATTTCTTATCTCATCATGTTGAGGCTAATTATTTTTTCTTTAAACCCTTTTCTTAAAATTCTTTTTACTATTACAGAGCAGTCAAAAGGATGCCTTATAACAACGAAGAAATAGTGATTAAAAAAAAAGATGCACTATAGTAACTTATGAAAGAATCGTAAATAAGGTAGATCTTTTATCATTTTGAGTTGCTTATATATATCTGATATGTGAAAATTTGAAAAGTTTTAGAAGTTGTAGACTAGAGAGACATTAACGCATTATGTCATTTCCCTGAATGTTGGCATATTTCTAATGGGACAGGAGATACTAGTGTTAGTAGAAGCCCTACAAGCCAATCTGTGGTTGTATGGGAATTGCAGTTTTGAGATATTCATGTATGACATTTTGTTATTCATAATAACATGAGGTAGTTCTTTATCCATAAGTTTGTAATTTAATTACCTTTTTGTACTTATGTAGATAAAGCCCATGGAACTATATATGTCTTGCAAAGGAATTTTATTGGGATACAATTATGAGATTCTTATGCATTAAAGCATTATTCTTAAAAGTCCCTAATCATTGTATTATTGAGACATGGCATCAATAATGCTCAAAGATTGCACATGTTATGTTCATTACTTGTGAAGTAAACAATTGTTCTCATAGGTTGAAGTATAAAGATACTTGGAACTAGCATATAGGTGCTTGCCATGGAAGAGCGAGTTCACTGAACATGGCCCACCATGATAAGTGCATTTGGTATTTCACTCAAGTGTCTATGCAATACTTCTCATGTGTCAGTTATGTAAATGCTCCCTAGACTTGAGACACCAGGTTGTCTTATGTGTGGAGTGCTATGCTTTGATTTCATCCCTATGGGTGCCTAACCAAGGATGCCAAAACAAGATGCTTTTGGGTATAGCATGAAGCATGTGAAGGCAGATGACTGGTCAAGATAGGAATCATCACCCCAAGTGATTCAAGGGGAAATATCTCATTAGTTCTTGGTTGATATTAGCTTAATCAAATCCTTGGCCAAGGTGATTAGGAGATTATGAAATGAGTTTCATAAGTCTCCATAAAGCTAATGATCTAACTGCAAGAACAAATATGGAGATCAATAAGATAAGGCACTGCACCAAGCTCTTATCATCTTTGGGATATGTGATGAAGGAATGAATTACACTGAAAACTGTACACTTGAAGGTTGTCAAAGAATCCTTTGACTCTCCTAACAATTGGGTGGCCATATGCATTGCTAAATGCCAATCATGGTCTATGGAATTGAATTAGTTAATTTAAATTGAATATGATTCATTTAAATTATTTAATTAATAATATTATAATTCAATTCCATTGCCAACATGTTAGGAATTTAATGGGTCACACACAAAGGTTGCAATTTGGATTAAATTGAGAGTGTGATGATTTAAGTTAGACTTAAATCATATTCTAGTTTTAACTATTAAGGACCTATATAAAAGAGTTTAGTTAAGTATTGGTTAAATATTATAATTGTTATAATATTAAGGACTTATTTTGTAAATTTTAATAAGTTAAATCTAGATATAAATATCACATTATAGCCACTCTTTTTTTTTTTGTGGAGAACATTTTTCTCTTGAGTGCTGCCACTCTTTAGATGTTTATTTTCTTTTGAAAACTTCTCCTTTGATTCTTTGCCAGAAATCAAAGAAGAAAAGAGGACAAATCATTGTCCACTTGCTAGCACAAGCCCGTGGCATAAAGCTCTCTCCTTGAGAAGGATCGGTTGCAATTGTGTGTGCATCATTGGAGGCCAAGCGATTGAGTGGTTGAGGATTCTTTCACACCAAAGGTGTTCATGTTTTGTCACCAAAAGGAATCCATTCGATTACGATATCACTCGGAAAGGTACATTCTTTTTCTGATTTTATGTGGTACATAACTTTGCATTAAACAACCAAGGTGATCCAAAGGTAGGAGGCATGGTTTTATTTTTATTTCAACCCTTTTTTATTCCGCTACGTTGATGCTCTAATCATGTCGTTCCTAGCAACTAGTGCTTTTGCTATCGTGGATTACTGTTCTATCATGTGGTCAAGATTATATAGAAGCTTCTGTTGGTTATGGTCATGTTTGAAGCTACAAATTTTGCTATAGTGAACCAAGATCAATCAATTTAAGTGTACTTGGTGCTAAAAGTGATTCACTTGAAAACCTAGCTAAGGTTATTTCTGGTTCGAGAGAAAAGCTCACCACTATCTACCTTGAAAACAATCCATGTGTACGTTATTTCCAACTTGAGCACTTAAAAGTGTCTAGAATTTGGTTATTTTCTTGTGAATGCTTATTGACCCCAAATGATTTGTTATGACTGGTCAAGTATCTTGACTATTTTTTTGTCATTTTTTCCTAATTTCATACATGTTCCCTTCTCTCCTATATTATTTTCCTTAATTAATTTTCAATAAGGATGCTGAGTCTATCATTTGGCGCACACCATTATATCACATCGATCTAAATTTGTTATGACATAGTTTGATCTTCTTAGATTAAGTTAAATGAAGTCCTTTTGTCCAAATCATCCTTTCTTGGCTTATTTCATTCAATTTAGCTATATAGTATTATCTATATTAATGCTTTTTACTTTCACAATTGTTGATTAATGGTTGAAAATTCATAATCTTGAACTCTTTTAACTTAATGTTCTTTTCTCTCTTAACCGTTGTATGTATGCTATAAAAAGTGTCATGCCGTGGCAAAACAAAGAAATTAAGAGAGATGTTTGCAATGTTTGCAGGTAACATTACAAGAAAAATGATGTTACATAGTATATAACAAAAAGTGAATTGTCAACAATATGTTTATATCTTCAGCAAAGGTTCCTGTGTACAAAGTTAGCAATGCAAAGTAATAAATAATTTATGGTGATTTTATATATAAATTGGTAAAGTAAGCAGTTTTAGACAACACGAAAAAAAGCGAAACAGTTTCAAAGGCATTGAAAATGAATCTAAATTCAATGAAAAATCGAGAAAAACCTTTTGGATGATTTCATTCGAGGAAGAGAAAACTTGGCAATAATTCAAGTTGATCAAAAGCAATAGAGGCCTCTTAGTTTGAACTGAGGTCAACGATGATCTCTTATTGTGGTAAATCAGATATAGGTTTTGGAATAGTATATCTTTCATTAGCATTAAAAGAAGCACATTGCTTAGTATTTAATACCAACAAAGAAGAAGCACATGATGATAGTTTAAACATAGGATTTGTATGATATAAAATTTAGAAAATGAGAATAAAACAACTCTCAATACAATTTTCATAATCTCCGAAGGGAACAATTGGCTATGTAAGGTTCATCAAATTATTGATGATACTCCTACATAATAAAAAATATGTGTAGTAAATATAGATTTTAACAGGAAAATGGTAAATTAAGATGTAACAATGATCAAATATTTTCATCTCAATAATCCATATTTTCTATCTACTTGACCATTGAGTTCTGTAAGTTCTAAAATATCCTCAACATGAGTAACAGTTGTTCAAAACATTTACATCTTTTCCTTTACATACCAGTTGAGACGAGCTTTTAAAGACATAACAAAATTTCAAAAAAATGGTTTTACAAACCGAGAGATTCTAGAGTAGGTCAGCTGTCACTTCAGTTAAGTGTGATTCTCGTGCATGAGTGAGCTTTAGCTAAAGAACCTTTGGGTCACCGACGAGTGGTTAGGCGTGACTGGGGCCACAACCTGTGATATATGTATGCGTGGCTAAGCCACCAGATGATTACGTGGTTGTGATCGCTCGATTCTCCAATGTCAGCCAACATCGTTAAAACTGCCATGGCATGTGGAATTTGATGGAGCGAGGCTCCCAGATGTTATTACGTGGTAGCGGGACCATAGACTTTATTTGATTTCCTACTCGAGATTAAAATCTCTTTGAGTTTTCAAACTCGTAATTCTTTGCATGGTGAAAACAGAATTAGACGGTTTTTCGCAGCTCCCTTATTTCTATCGTGAAATGAATTTTAAATCCTCGCATATGAGGCGAGTTATGATTTGTGCATAATTTTAATTAATATTTGATTTCGTGAGAGCTTGCTCAATTTTATTGATTTGACAAGAATAATACATGAAATAATTTCAATGGCAGAGATCTTTTACGTACACTAGATTAAAATGATATTTGTAATGATTTCATTTGAAAATGCTTATTAACCTATTTCGATGCTAAAAATTTTACTTACCTTGATTTGATATACATCTTGGCTGATTACAACTTACAAGAAATTCTCGATATTATTTTTTATATATATATAAGGCACAAATCTCCGTTTGAACTAAATATTTTTATCTACTCTTGTAATTTTTAATATTCAAAATCTCTATCTTATTGCTTGTTTCCCATCTATGCCCTACTCACGGAGCCGATGATCACTGAGTCTGTGAGACTCACACCCCTCTTTTTCCTCTTTTGTAGATAGGGATTGACATAGTGTGTAATCATCAGTGCGTAAGGTCCACTGTGGATAGGTAAAGGCATCTCATAGCATTTTATCCCGAGTCACTTTGCTGTTAAAGGTCGAGTTGTAGTACTTTGAAATTACTATGTAAATAAACATTAATTTTAGTATAAATGAAAATTTGATATTTTTTTTTGAACTCAATGTATTTAATCGTGATGTTATGACTTAAAAATCAAAATTGAATTACTATGCTTATTGTTGAATTCATGTTATAAATATATATGGTTTAAGCATTAATACGGTTTAGTAAAAGTGTACAATGAGTTATTGAGAAATTTCATTAAGGCTTGTACGGGACTTAACGGGATTTCTTGGAGGTCTCAGACGCTGATAGCGATCGAGGAAGGGTCGTTACAAAGTTGGTATTAGAGCCCTAGGTTAAGTCGAGTCCTAGAAATTCTTGTGTCCATCAGCGGAGTTGTCGGAGTTAATGTAAAGTCTTGTTTATGGTTTGTGACTGCAGCACAAGTCATAGACAAGAGGCTCTATAAACTCTTATTCCTAGTAACCCACCCTTTTACTATCGTCATGTAAAGGACATAAGTCGTACCCTTGCTCGAGTTTGAGATGCCACCCGAGACACGAGCCATTATTGGAAAGATCTTAAAACAAAATGCTCCTAATGAAATATTAATGTAATGACACATCCCTCCGACTAAGGATGGAGGAACGTAGAGCTAGACTAATAGGTTCGTAATAACTTAATTAATTGGAGTTATAATTTGAGCCCATGATTGCAATGGGAAGAAAATTAGATGACTATGGGTTGTATTTGAGGTCAATATAAAGGGGCATGTGTGATAATGGTAATAAGGGACATACTTTGACCGAAACGAATAGTGATCATTGAGATTCACTTGAGGCTTATATATCTAAGTACTAAAGGAGGTGTAAACTGATACTCACGTGCACGGAGGCAAGTGCATTGTGTTAATTAAGCTTGCCCTGCCCATATATGAATGGTGTTGAACTTTTGAAATATTTTATAAATGTATATGTGTTAAATATGTGTATAGCAGCTTAGATGGAGCTGGTTTTGAATTCAATTAAGTGACGGTGAAATCCTAAGGTTTGATTTGAACTATTCTGGGTTATAGTTATAAGTGCATGAATTAGCTCAAGGGTGGAAATCAATGACTATTATAATTGATGTGTGGTCAAGAAGTAAAAGGTTAGTAAGTAAATATGCTCTAAGGATGAGCTTAAATTTTGCTATGCTTAATACGAAGCCAATGAATTAAAGGACTAGTGGTGAATGTGGTTGTTTAAAGTTAATTGGCTTAAGAAAATTGATTATAGTCTAAATGCCTTATGGAGTTCTAAATTTGAGCTTGATATATGAATCACTTTAAAAGATCAATTTAAGAGTCTAATTGGATTAGTATGCAAACTATGGTGCAAATAATTAGTCTTGAATTTGATTTCTTCAAAGGTAAGGGACTTAAAAAATATTGATTTTTGGATATGCTCTAAAAGGGAGCTTCTGCATCCTAAGTTTATGACAACTTTGATCTTATGACCGCAAGGGCAAGGTGCAATAATTAAGTAAATTATTCACTTTATAGATGTAATTAGTTAAGGATCGATGAGTAAAGTTAAGATCTTAACATTAAGTGGTGTACGATTTGATATTTATGTATTTAAGAGTTATTTGGAGACAATTGTTTAATCAAATTTGCACTAGATGTTATAGTAAAGGAATATGATTACTAGTAGTGAAATATGCCTAAACGATGATTTTGGCATACCACAAAAAGGGGTGAAATAAATATGTTGAACTTAATGTTCTGATAACGTGCGTATGACAGAAAGTTAGTTTGTAAATTGTAGTTTTCATAATCATGAAATATATGAAGGTTATCAATATGTGAGCATACACTTGGAGTTGTAATTTACGAGTTTGGAGTATTTAAGATATGGTTGAAGGGAATTAGCATTAGTCAAAGTACGTTAATCTTTTAATTAATTCCTATGGGGTATGAATGATAGTAGAAAAGAGGCACATAGTGCCATGATATTATATGGTGATAATTGACTTAGAAATACACTCTTTGAAGTAAATATGGAAGTAGGGAAAGATGAAATTCTTGAATTAATAATAAGGTAAACATAAGGTGTTGATCCAGATGGATTAATTTCATGACAATTTTAAGTTGAAGTGACTGGACTATGTGAGTTGCAAGACAAGGAAAACAATCAATTACGAATGTTAAAGGAATTGTGGATGCTAGAATGGGTGAATAACTATGTGTGGTAGCATGGAATTGAAAATTTGTCATACCATATGGAACGGGTGTCTTTAAGTGAGACTTGTTTGATTGATCATGTAGACACTACCTATATTACCTTTTATCTTATCTACCTTTAAGAATTAATTATCATTACCATAGTTTAATTTTATTCACTTGTTATCTTTAGGTTAATTTGGGCTTAATTTAACTTCTATTCCTATTTTTTGTATAGACTAACTTTCACTAATGTCATGGGCCAATGTCCAGTCCAAAATTGAAAAATTGAGCTTTTGGGTTGTTGGGCAGCTTTGGGCACATTGGTGGCCTAATATCAAAAACTAGTCCAATAAAACTAATGCAATTAAGGATGGATCAAAACAATTAAAATAGATTAAAACACGAATCAAAGATTAAAATTCCAAACAAAATCTGGAATACTCCAAAAACAGATGAAATAAATAAAGCTTAAAAAAATGAATGAGAGAAAGCTGGACGACTGGCAGGGTGCGTCCGCACCTTGCTAAGCACAATACGCTGTCCAAACGTGAAAAACTCACATCTAGCAGAAAGTGGAAATGGCACCCCCAAGATTGGAATTGGGTATAAAAACACTACTGCAGCAGCTACAAAAAATACAGAACAGCAAAACAAAAAAAATTGAAAAACCCTAGTCTAGCAGCCAGAAGTAACCTCAAAAACAAGAAAAAAAAAGAGAAGAAAAGAAAAAAACTCATCAAAAAAATACAATGATAAAGAAGAGAAACAGAGTAGCTTGGTTTTAGGATTTTTTTTTAGTTTGGGTTTTTAGGGATAGATTTTTATTTTTGGTTTTAGTGAAGGATTTTCGATGGTAGGAAGCTGGCAAAGTAATATAGAGGGAGTTTTGGTAACTGGATGGCCGCTTAAAAATGAGAGAAAATCGGAGCTATTTGGACTAATTTAGATTTGGCCAGCGGTGAAAGGAGAGAGGGGGCTTCAAGCCGCCGTCTTGGGTGAGTAAAGGAGAAGAAAGGTAATAGCTTTTTGAGGAGAGAAAAAGATCTAAAGGATTAGGACTGGTTTTTGGGTAATTGGTAAAGGAGAGAGCAAAAGAAAGAGAGAAGAAGAAAAGAGCGGCTGGAAAGTTAGAAGGAAGTGGATGTCCGGCGGGCTTTTGAGATAACGTGAGTAAAAGGGGAGAAAAGTGCAGAAAGAAAAAGAAAGTCATTTATATCGTTGGGGTTTTAGAGTAACCGATTATGGGGGGTGTTTAAATGGCGTCGGTTAGTCACCAAGGAGACATACATCTCCTTTCCTTCCTCGGGCGGTACACTTTGGGGAATAGAATCCACGCCGTAGGAAAGCCGGTGGACTAAAGCTGGTTGGGTATTTGGCCCATAAAAGTAAATTCTGTCATTTTCTTCAGATCAATTGTGATTTGGGTTGGCTCATCTTGTTAGTTTTTAGAATTGTTGTTTAATCATGTGGGATTAGGATTAGATTATTTTAGCGTAATGTTCTGAAATTCTTAGATATTATTTTTAGGCATAAGAAGATAATGAAAATAGAGGATTATAGATATGTATAATTATTAATATAAATATAAAAATATAAAGATAATTTGAATATACTAAAGTAAGGAGATTTAAATGTAGGAGAATATTTCTTAAGGGTATTTAAACTAAGGTAAATGAAGTATATATGCAAAACAGAACATAAATTATTAAATGAGATATGTTTTAGTGAGAGCCATAGGAAGATAAATAAAAAATATAAAATGAATGAAACAAATAAATAATTGGTTAAAATATATACATATATATATATATATATACATATATATAGAGGTTAAATTAAATGAAGAATGGAAGTTATAGAGTTGTTGGTGTGGTACATTTAGGTAAAAATATAAAAGGGGATAAGTATATGCAATGGATTATAAATGGATTATAAAAAAGGGAAAAACGTATAATACTTGACATAAAAAAAATAATTAAAATTAGTCAAAAAACTATGATAACATATGCACTAAAATCAACATTAGAAAATTGAATCCTAGGACACCATAAGTTTAATTATAACAATACCGTTGATGGGATGATTGGCCAGGACGCGAGGAGTCGTAATCTCGAACTAATTTTCCCTAGGCTCGGAATCCAAATTAGGGCTCCACCAGTACGATGAAGGGCCTTGATTTTCAGATTTCGAGATTTTTTTAATAAATAAAAATTAGTATACAATAAATTAGTCAAACAAAATATAAATACAAATATGGCATATATAAGAGAATAGATGACATATATTTAAGTTGTCCAAAGATAAAAATGAAAATTTGTGAAAATGGCAATACTCATGATAATAAATAAATTGATAAATAACTAAAATACTCAATGATGGAAAATCTGAAATAATAAATATGTCTAAAACATAAAATTTAAATATCTAGTTGTATAAAATATATGTAGTAATAAATTTATAAGTGTTATGAAAAGGGAATAAGGTGGATAATAAAAAGAGAAAATGGAATCAAAATATATATAATTATGAAATAGGATATGTTGTTGTAGATTTTGAGTGAAAAGATAGTTTATATAGTAAAAATATACACTCAAATAGCATAGAAACATATATGATCCATAATATGCATAATTATAAATGGAAACATAAAAAAAAAGAGTCCTTAAGAAATAGCAAGGAAGACATAGGAGAATTTAGAAATAAAAAATAATAATGAATTCCTTAAGCATAGCATATATCTTTATTGCATCATGCATGTCATGGCATATAGATACTTTTGCTCACGAGTATAAGTCCAGATGATGGGATTTTTCAAAAATCTTGCAAATGCGAGTTTCTCTCAGATAGTTCCCTAGGTGAAAGGATGTCTTCGGGTCCAACCAGTACGATAAAAGAGCTCAAGAAACATCTTTAATAAAAAGGCTTTTACTCGTAATAGGTTTACTGTAAAACCCGACCCTACAAACACATGTCATGACATACATGCATTGAATAGCATGTTATTACGCTAAGAAAGTCCCTAAGAATAGACGAAACCCGGTATTGTACCTAACGGTACACTTTAGTTGATTTAACCTCGAACTAGTTCAAATAGGAATCGTAGGATGAAATTTAATATTTTACAGTCCAGGAATGACTAAAAATGTTTGTTTGGAGTTCGAGGGTTCATTTGGGGAAAAATTGAAAATTTTGATGTTCAGGGGTAAAATCGTCATTTTACCACCTAAGATAATAATTTGATCATGGAGTGAAATTTTTGACCAAGATTAACTATTTGGAGTATAATTTAATGATAGGAAGTGAAAATTTTCAATTCTGACAATTTTCGAAACATAGGGGCAAAACAGTAATGTTATCGTCCCGGGGTAAAAATCGTAATTTTCACCACCCAAAACTTGTCAAAATCATAGGATTTATTTATTTTTGGTATGAATAACTATGGTATTTTAAGTGGTGAAAAATTAAAGTTTAAAGGACAAAATTTTAAAAACGGACCAATGGGAAAGTGACACATGGCACTTTTTAATGTTTAATATTATTTTAAAGGAAAATCAGCCCATTTAAACCCCACATCAGGTGATGGCTGGCCATAAGGAGAAAAGAAGAGAGAAAATAGAGAGGAAAGGAAGAAAAGAGAAAACCAAAGGAAAAGTAGAAAATTCAAAGGGAAATTTAGGTTTTTTGACCGTTTAAGCGTCTAATGGCAAGATTTTTCGACTTTAGCTTGATTTCTACCTTTCCTGTGCCTTTGTTTCCATTTAGCATGCTTGAGGAGAGAGATCAAAAAGTGATACCAAGGGCTAGCTGAATTTTGAGGGGGAGGATTTTGAATTTTTTAGGTTTTGATTCTTAGTTAAATTGGTAGTTTTAGTTAGTTACATATGTATAGAAATCAAATTGGGCAAGAAAGCATGAAATTTTCACAATACCCACCCTTGGCCGAATCTTCAATGATGTACAATGATGAAGAACTGATTTTTATTCTAAAAGAAATGAAGGGAAAATGATGAAAAATGGTTAAATGTGATAGAAAAACAAAGTGGAAAATTTACCTAGTTAATGTCCCATTTTTGGCCAAATTTTCCAAGGAGGAAAGTGAGCTGATTTTGGTGATTTTAGAGGATTATTGGCTGATAATTAATGGTTAGAAATGTTGGAGAGAAAATGGGACAATTTAGAGCTAAAATGGAGCGCGTTAGCAATTTATCGGGTAAAGTGCTAAAAATAGGTTAATACCGCGTTTAAGCCGTTTTAGGCTATTGCATTTCATACCATGCATTAGTATAGGATTTAAGTCAATTATATAGTGATTTAGCATCAATGTGGTGAATTGTGTAATTTGTGCAATGTGTCTAGGGGGAGAGCCTTCCAGTAAAGGCAAGGAAGTCGTACCCGACGAACAGTGATCGAGGCACCTAAAAAGCATTTAATTTGTACAAACGGTGAGTAAACCTATTATTATTGTAAATTATCTAGAGTTTATTTTTAAATGCTCTTCATGAATTTTATGAAACAAAAATAAGATTAAAATGGGATTTTTGATGTTTTAGAAATAAATGTGCCAAATAAATTCATTGTGTTGATTATCTGAAATAAGAAACTTTTAATCATGAAATTGAGTAATTGGAGGCTGCCAATTGTCTTGAAAAATATATTTTCCTATGAATGGCTTATGATATATGAGTATATGTGGCTATATTTTATAATTGCATTGGGAATTTATGTAAGCTGTCTTTTACTATGCAAGCTGGGTAAATAAATAAAAGCCACGTTATACTGTCAAAATTTTATTAAAGTTGGTGGGTTTAGTCACTGCAGTAGCGGGTTTTCGTGGACTGCCTATTAAAGGGGCACAGTAAACCCGGTTATATAGTTACTCCGAATGTAGAGGCAATGAGGGTAACTCCCGGGGTAGTGTTAGAGCTCACTTCACGTTGAACCCCCACGTGAATGTGTAACTCGGCCAACGCTAAGGAACGGCTTGTTTTCAGAACTAACATGTGTTTAACATGTAAATATCTTAACAACCTTGGCGAACTCGGTTAGATGCCTCGGCCAAGGTATCCCCGAGGACTTGTTTTGGCTTGAGCCCTGTTTTTAATAAAAGTTATAAGCCTTAACAACTGTTTTGGTAAATTACAAATATTTTATGGTTTAAGAAATAAATTGAAAACCTTAGGAAATGGTTTGTAATTTGTTGTTTAAACTTGCCTCCATGTTACTCACCTTTAGATATTTATGATAATGTCTGTTTACTCATTGGGATTGCAAAATCTCACCCACCTCCTTTCCAAATATTTCAAGCCTGTGGTAGCTTGTAGATACCCGATTTTGTCGAGAATTCCAATTGACCCTTCTATCACACAGACAGTAGGTTACTATCACCAACACTTGGTGTATTTATGGACCACTTGTCATTGTAATTATTATTGTACATTATAACTTTGTAAATTATTGTATGTATGAATTTATTTTACTTTTAAGTTACAAAAGATTACTTACACATGTTTCTATAAATATTGTTTTATATAAAAATACTATATTTTTGTCTTTTGATTTACTTGAGCCGAAAACGACTGAAAATTGTTCAAAACTTATATGTAAGCCTTGCGGGGTTTCGATTGGTATTCCGGGTAATGAGTATCAGTTGAGACGTCGCGACGATTGTCATGGGCCCGAGGGAGGTTCCGGGTCGTGACATTTACATTCATGAAAATATTCTTTTTCTAAAAAGCGTACGATAACCCCGATGATGGGATTTATTCATCAAATTTGCAAAGGTGAATTTCTCGAATAATTCTCTAAGTAAGAGAATATTCTCGGATCCCACCAGTATGATGGGCAGATCCGGGAGAATGTCCTCAATAAAAGGTTATTTGTCCGACATTATTTGAATTTCATGCCATGCATTTCACAATACCTCATGTTCATATCACATCTTAGAGTCAAATAAAGTATTTTGATAAAATAGAGGCTAAAATAAATGAATAATAACTAAGGAAACATAATAAATTTAAGGATTAAGGTCCCCAATAAGATAATTTAAAAATCAAATGGTACCGTTCATGGAAAGGGCGTCATGGGGGCGCTAATCCTTCCCCAAGCATAACTGCACTCCCGAACCTAGTCTTAAAAGACGTAGACCAATGTAAAATTCTCTCGACGGACTTAAAATCAATTTAAAACTTTGTCGATTAGAATCAAATAAATAGGTGGCCAATCACACCTAGAACAAAGATTAGTGGCGACTCCTTAGTGTTTTTCCTGTGTCCAGCAGTCGGGTTTTCGGAGCCACACGTTACGACAGATCACAAGTGCTATGAGATAACATAAACTTAAAGGTATTGGCTAGACCTAGATAATTATAATTTTATTATAATTATAAAAATTATTTTTATCGATGTTGAATTTATGGTCATGTTTTCATATAAAACAATACTATGATAAATTTGATGTGGTTGATGAATGGAAAGGGCTCAAAATTAGTTTCTTCTTGATATGCCTTTGGTTCATTTTGCATGATTAAAAGTAATTGGTATAATATCTAAAAAAGCTCTTAAATTATTTAGAAAAATTCAAATAAGTTCTTATATTTTTATTACATACAATTAAGCCCTTATACTTTTATTTTGAGTTAAATAAGCTCTTATATTTTTATTTTGAGCCAAATATGTCTTTATGACTAATGATTGATATAACCAAAATGCCATTTGTTATTCTATATCATATGACATTGATGTGGCATGCTAATGTGTTATAATTGATAATTGATAACTCTATTATATAGAGTTATTTTGATGCATTTTGGGGGCTTAAGTAGTTAAATTTTTGAGATTTTATATTTGAATCATAGCATTTTTTGTGTTTTTCTAGTTTAAGTTTGATTACATGTTGAGTAATTAATTTAAGTTATTTTAGTTAAATTTTATGTTATTTTTTAAAATTACTTTAAAAGTATTATTGGTAATTTCTCTTATTACTTTTGTATGAAATTTGATGAAAAAGGCTTATTTGATGAAAATCTGTGCAAGTATGGTGATTGCTTTATTCATATATGTTACGGTATTTTGATCATATCTCTCTCTACAAAACTCCAAATAAGGTGATTCTTAACCACTAGAATTATAAGAGGAAGGGCTACAACTTTATGTTTACTACTTTTCCCAGTTCTGAGTGGATCATGGTCAAAATATTTTTCTAAGTCAAAGCACTGTAGCAATATGCATGGACTAAACATGATGCGGTATTTGGAGCATATCTTTCAATATAGAAGTTTAATTGATATGATTCTTAAGCCATTGGAAATTTAAGAGATAGGGCTAAAACGTTTATGTTTATCACTTTGCCCAGTGTGGAATAGATCAGGGTGAAACTCATGTTCAAAGTTGATGGACCACCGTAACACTGGTGAAAGGAAGCACATAACACATTTTCCCGAGAGCTCAGTGCTGCAACACTAAAGAAGTAGCGCCACAGAGCTGGGCGATTTTTCAAAAATAAAAATTTGATGAATTTTGGAAATTAGGTTACTTAGAGCCTATTTGAAGGACCTTTTCCAGAGATTTTAAGGGAAAGGCGGCAAGCAACTATTCTGGAGATTTAGAGCCAAGAACAAAGCAAGAAAACAAGAGAACTTAAGAAAGAATTGAGATTGCAAAGCTTCAATACTTAGTTTCTTTCTCTACTTTTGTGTTTCTTTTACTTTCTTTGACTTGGATTTATGGCTAAATTTCTTTGGATGTTGTTTTTATTTGTTATTATGAGCTAAATTATCTGTCCAAGATTGTGGTGGATTTCAACATGTAATTTGAATATTAGTTTCTTTTTTATTTATCATGAATGGGTGTAGTTTTGCTTATTCAAATTTGTTCTTAATGCTTTTGATCATCTGGCCAATAATTAATTGATTTGTGAATATGATTGAGACTCCACAAAGAAATTTTAGATTGGACTAAGATTTGAATAGTGTATGTTCACGTCACTTTGGTGATCTGATTCGTGATTTGGGTAGACAAACGCCAATTGGCATACATAGCCATATTAGGACACTTGCTTAATGAACTTAATTTAATTGATTCCTATAGACATATAGTGACACAATTAAGTTAGGTATTTGTACAAGCAACTCGTCGAAGACTTGTCCATAGCTATGGATTCTAAATTAGCAAAACCACCTAAGAAAGATAAATAACAAGAAAAGCTAGTATCAGATGAAATGTTGAATGAACCCATAATCTTAGGTCTTTAATGTATTGCTTTTCTCAACTTATTTAGTTTGTTAGTTTATTCAGTGTTGATTTTTAATTGTTTTTAATTAGTTTTTTTTTTTAATTTTTGGATTACTTAAATAAGATTAATTTGTTTTATAAGATTTTAGTACTTAGTAAAACTTTAGGAACAAATCTCCATGGGAACGATACTCTACTTCATCATTATATTACTTGTTCGATACGTATACTTGTGTGTGAAAAATCGATAACAAGTTTTTGGTGCCGTTGCTAGGGATTGTGTTTTCTTTGTTATTTGCTAATATTAAAATTTCACAAATTAGTCTTAATTTAAGTTTATTTTTGTTTTGTAGCTGTGTTTAGTTGTTGTATGAGAAGAGAAAACAACTTGGAGACTATCCCGTGTGATCTAGAAATTAAGCGAACATTTCGCAAACTTCGACGAGAGAATCAACAAGGTGTTGTTCCAGTAAATACAATGGTTGATATTGTAAAACCCGACCCTATAAATACATGTCATGACATACATGCACTGAGTAGTATGTTATTATGCTAGGAAAAGCATCTAAGAATAGACGAAACTCGGTATTGTACCTAATGGTACACTTGAGTTGATTTAACCTCGAACTAGTTCAAATAGGAATTGTAGGATGAAATTTAATATTTTATAGTCAAGGAATGACTAAAAATGATTGTTCGGAGTTCGAGGGTTCATTTGGGGTAAAATTAGAAATTTTGATATTCAAGGGCAAAATCGTCATTTTGCCACCTAAGATAATAATTTGATCATGGAGTGAAATTTTTGACCAAGATTAACTATTTGGAGTATAATTTAATGATAGGAAGTGAAAAAGTTTAATTCTGGTGATTTTTGGAGTGTAGGGGCAAAATCGTAATTTTGCCACCCACGGACAAAATTTGAGATTTTGAGAGAATTTAGATCAAATTTGACAAATTGGAGAATGGTATGAGTATAAGGGATGAAAAATATGTCTATGGGCAATTTTTCAATTTTTGGGGCAAAAATGTAATTTTTGACTTTTACGGGGGCAAAAGTGTAAATTTCAAAAATTACTCCACCGAGACTTTGGATGAGTCTGAGAATTTTATCTAAGCTATGAATATATGAGACAAGTGTATGGTGAAAATTTGGAAACAAATGGATGAAATTTTAAAAATGGGCCAATGGGAAAGTGACATGTGGCATTTTTTAATGATATAATATTATTTTAATGAAAAGTCAGCCCATTTAAACCCAAATTTTAAGTGCTGGCCGGCCATAAGGAAGAACAAGAGAGGAAATAGAGAGGAAAGGAAGAAAAAAAGAAAAACCAAAGAGAAACAAGAAAATTCAAAGGGAAATTCGCGGTTTTCGACCGTTTACGCGTCTAACGGTAAGATTTTTCGATTTTAGCTTGATTTCTACCTTTCCTATGCCTTTATTTCCATTTAGCATGCTTGAGGAGAGAGATCAAAAAGTGATATCAAGGGCTGGACGAAATTCTAGGGGAGAGAAATTGAAATTTTTAGGTTTTGATTTTTAGTTAAATTGATAGTTTTAGTTAGTTAAATGTGTTTAGAAATTAAATTGGGCAAGAAATCATTAAATTTTCACAATACCCACTCTTGGCTGGATGCTCAATGCTGTACAATGATGATGAATTGATTTTATTCTAAGGGAAATGAAGAGAAAATGATGAAAAACGATTAAACGTGATAGAAAAACAAAGTAGAAAATTAACCGAGTTAATGTCCCATTTTTGGCCGAATTTTCCAAGGAAGGGAGTGAGCTGATTTTGTTGTTTTTAGAAGGTTATTGGCTGATATTTAATGGTTAGAAATGTTGGAGAGAGAATGGGATGATTTAGAGCTAAAATGGAGCGCGTTAGCAATTTATCGGGCAAAGTGCCAAAAATAGGTTAATACCGCGTTTAAGCCGTTTTAGGCTATTGCATTTCATACCATGCATTAGTATAGGATTTAAGTTAATTATATAGTGATTTAGCATCAATGTGATGAATTGTGTAAATTTTTGTAATGTGTCTAGGAGGAGAGCCTTCCGGAAAAGGCAAAGAAGTCGTACCCGACGAGTAGTGATCGGGGCGCTTAGAAAGCTTTTAGTTTGTACAAACGGTGAGTAAACTTATTATTATTGTAAATTATCTAGAGTTTATTTTAAATGCCCTTTATGTATTTTATGAAATGAGAACGAGATTAAAACGGGATTTTTGATGTTTTAGGAATAAATGTGACAAATAAAAATATATTGTATTGATTATGAAATTGAGTAATTGGAGGCTACAAATTGACTTGAAAAATATATATTTTCCTAGGAATGGCTTATGAGAAATGAGTATATGTGGCTATATTTTGTGAATGCATTGGGAAATTTATGTAAGTTGTTTTACTATGCAGGCTGGATAAATAAATAAAAGCCACGTTATACTGTCGAAATTTTATTAAAATTGGTGGGTTAGTCACTGCAGTGACGGGTTTCCGTGGACTGCCTATTAGAGGGGCACGGTAAACCCAGTTATATAGTTACTCCGGTTGTAGAGACGAGGAGGGTAACTCCTGGGGTAGTATTAGAGCTCACTTCACGTCGAACCCCCACGTGAATGTGTAACTCGGCCAACGCCAAGGAACGGCTGGTTTTTAAAAATAAAAATATGTTTCACGTGTGAATATTTTAACACCCTTGACGGACTCGGTTAGATGCCTCGGCCAAGGTATCCCCGAGGATTAGTTTTGGCTTGAGCCTTGTTTTAATAAAAGATATAAGCCTTAACAATTGTTTTGGTAAATTACAAATATTTTATGGTTTAAGAAATAAATTGAAAACATTATGAAATGGGTTGAAATTTATTGTTTAAACTTGCCTCCATTTTACTCGCCTTTAGATATTTATGATAATGTCTGTTTACTCATTGGGATTGGAAAATCTCACCCAACTTCTTTCCACCCATTTCAGGTTTAGTATAGACTGTATATAGCTGATCTCATCGAGGACTACCATTGGATCTGCATTTTCCAAACCGTAGGTTCACAGTTCTCTTTACTTTTGTTTATTCGGGGGCCCTCTTGTTATTGTAAATTAAATTAACTATTTTGGCTTACTGTATTTCAGTATGTATAAATTTATTTAGCTTTTACGCTATAAAAATTATTCACGTATAACTCTATAAATATTGTTTTATAAGAAAATAGAATATTTCCCTTAATATTTCTTTTATTTTGTTATTATATTCAAATAACTGTAATTTCGTTTTAAATTAAGATTTTAGACTTTTAAACTCATTTTGAATATGAATTATGTATTTTGTACTTGTATATTACGTTTTAGCCAGTTTCAAAATTTTTGAGAAAAAAATGACCAAAATACCCCTGTGTGGCGAAAATTTTATTTTGATTGTTTTTTATCTAAAATAGTGTATATTCTCTAAAAACTCGATATTTAACAATGATTGCTCACAGGAAAGGAAAAAAAACTGATATGTAAGCCTTGCGGGGTTCCGGTTGGCATTCCGGATAATGAGTGTCAATCGGGACGTCGAGGCGATTGTCATGGGCCTGAGGGAGGTTCCGGGTCGTGACAGATATATAGGGTGAACAGCAGATCCAAGAGCGTGTAATAGCTGACAATCATTGCTTAAGGGATAATGTTGTTCCTTTGGTACAAGGAATTCCATAGAGCATTCGAAGGCCATCTATTAAAGCATGCAATTTTGAAATCAAGCCAACTATCATCACCATGATTCAAACATAGGTTCAGGTTGGGGGTTTTCCAAATGATGATCTAAATGGCGATATATCAAACTTCTTGGAGATTTGTGACACGTTCAAGCACAATGGTGTCACAGATGATGTAATTCAATTTAGGCTTTTTCCCTTGTCCTTGAGGGATAAAGCTAAAGCTTGGCTAAATGCACTCCCTACTGGCTCCATAACAACATGGGATGATCTTACTCAGAAATTCCTCGCCAAATTCTTACCTCTAGCTAAGACAACGAAAATGAGGAATGACATTACATCATTCATGCAGCTAGATTCTGAATCATTGTACAAAGCTTGGGAAAGATACAAAGAACTACTTTGGCATTGTCCTTATCACGGTCTCCCAAAGTGGCTTCAGGTGCAGACTTTTTATAATGGTTTGAGTGGGCAAGTTTGAACTGCCATTGATGCCGCTGCAAGAGGAGCTTTAATGGTAAAATCAATTGATGAGGCATACGATTTGTTGGAGAAGATGGCTACAAACAACTACTAGTGGCCAACAGAGCGAGCAATGCATAGGAGAGTAGTTGGATTTCATGATGTTGATGCTATGACAACATTATCCGGTCAGGTAACAACTTTAACTAAAACTCTTGAATCTTTTGTACTAATAGTTTGCAATGTCATTTTGTAGCTTGTGAGTTATATGGAGATAATCATGCAAGTCATCAGTGTCCAAGCTCAACAAAGGCAGTGCAATTTGTGGGTAATAGACAGTAGAATAACCCCTACTCCAACACTTATAACCCAGGGTGGAGGAATCATCACACTTTCTCTTGGGCTAATAATCAAGGTTCGTACTTAACTCCGAGGCCAAATGCACCTCTCGGATTTTTTCAACAAGCCGACACACCTATTTCAGAAAAAAAGCCATGTCAAGACCAGGAACTCCCCTCGAGCCCATGACAACCGCCTCGGTGCCCTGATGGGCACTTATCTCCCGGAATGTCAGCCGGAACCCCGCAAGACTCAATCTCAGTTTCTCATTTCCCCCGATGAGTAGCCGTTGCCAAATTTTATATTCTAAAGGATTTTGAGCTATTTTCAACTTAAAATAGATAAAATAAAAGTTTTCGTCTCACAGGGGCATTTTGGTCATTTTTCACTGAAAAATTTTGAAACTAGTTAAAAATTTAGTAAACAAGTACTAATTGCATAATTCACAATCAAAAATAAGTTTAAACACCTAAAACCTTTATTTAAAATGAAATTATAATTATTTAAATATAATGAGAAGATCAAACAAATATT
>NC_030852.1:13111569-13113016 GCF_000208745.1 Theobroma cacao
GAGTACAGGATTTGGCATGAGCCAAGTTTTGAGTAATTCACGAGCCATATTGATTATTTGGTTGAAATGAATATTCGTGATGTGAAAAATTTGCTGAAGTTAATTATTTTTTAATTGTCTCCATTTACTCGCCTTTAGATAGTTTAGATGGTGTCTGTTTACTCACTGGAATTTTATAATCTCACCACCCTCAATTCTACACATTTCAGGTTCGGGATAGCCGGTAGATAGCCGATTGCATCAAGGACTTCAGTTAGCCTTGCATTGTCAAAATTATAGGTTCACAGACTCGCATCTTATTAGTTAGTTGGGGGCCCACGTGTCATTGTAAAAGTAATTTTATATTTTCGTTATCTGATTTAAAATATATATGAACATATTTAGCTTTTACACCATGTTTTTGGCGAGTTTCAATATTATCGAAGAAAAATGACGAAAATACCCTTGTGAGCCAGAAAATAATATTTTATTATTTTGATTTGAAAACGACTTATGATTTCTTGAAATTCAAGATTTAATAACTGTCACTCACCGAGGAGATGCGGAAGCTGATGCTAAGCCTTGCGGGGTTCTGATCGGCATTCGGGGTAATGAGTGTCTATCGAGACGTCGCGACGTTTGTCACGGGCCCGATGAGAGTTCCGGGTCGTGACAATAAACGTGGTATCAGAGCATGGTTTAAAGATCAGAGATTTTGATTTTAAAGCTTTGGATTTAAAAGTTTTTGGTTTTAAAGTTGTTTTAAGAAATCCACACTGACGCTGCGTGGCCCGAGTTAAGTTAAGTTAGGTTTGATAGAATAGAATACGTGCATCTGCATATAGAATTTGGAGTTGTTTAGACTTGTTTTGGTTTTTCTTATAGATCTTATGGGAGCTATAGGAACTCCTGATCCCAGTAATCTACTTCCTTGTTAATGTCATGCAAAGGCCATAAGTAAGGTCATTGTTTGGGTTTAAGATGCCACCCGTGCCATGAGCCAGTGTTGGAGAGATCTTAAAACGAATGCTCCTAATGAAAGATTAATGAAATGATATATCCCTTCGATTATGGATGGAGAAATTTGGAATTGGACAAATAGGCCGTGATAATTTATTCATTTGGTGGAGTGTACAAATTAAGCATTGAGGTAAGAGTAAATTCATACAAATGTGCATGAAGATAAGAACACTATGTTAATAAAGCATGTTATGCCCATATAAAAGTGGTGTTGATTTCAATTCAATGATTGTGAGATTTTAAAAATTGATTGGATCTATTATAGTTCATGGATATAAGCACGTGAACTAACTCGAGAGTGAGTACTAATTATTACTATAATTTATGTGTGGTCATGAAGTAAGAAGTTAGTAAACAAATATGCTCTAAGGATGAGCTTGAACTTTGTTATGCATAGTAAGGAGGAGCCAAGGGATTAAAGGACTAGATGTGGAATTGGTAGCTTGAG
>NC_030852.1:13115662-13116757 GCF_000208745.1 Theobroma cacao
ATGGTAATGTAGAAGTATGACGGATAATCAAGGAAAAATGATGACTTTTAAGAATTGTGGTATTGCATATGATGTAATGATCAGGTCAAGATAAATTTTTGAAGCACTAATGGGATTATGAGGCATATACACATGTGTAGGGATTGATATTATGATCAGCTCAAGTGAAAAATGGTTCTTGGTGGTTCAAGATTTAAACTTAAAATATGATGAAAATATAATACCCCCATTAGTTCTTTGAGATTGATAAATGAAATTTTGATGTCAAAATTTTTATTTTAAGGGGGGTAGTGCTGTAACACCCGACCCTAAATTATCTGTGATATATCATTCACATGCTTTGGATAGCTTGTTTGTATATTGAATTTCCTCGAAAAACAAGTTAAATGATTGTGTTACCCCTAATGGTACGGTTCAGTCAAATAAGTCTTGAACTAGTTTAAACAGAGAATCGAGGATGAATTTGAGAAAACTAAAACCCATGGGTTGATTTAAAATGAGGATTCAAAGTTTGAGGTCCAATATGGAGTTAATCCGGACTTTTAAGTATTCTAGGGGCAAAATGGTAATTTGCCATCTAAGGACGAATATGGAAATTTTTAATCCCGTTTGATTAAGATTGATTATATTAAACTTATTGGAGTTTAATTTGAGGGTTTGGCAATGAAAAAGTTTAATTCCGGTGATTTAGGGAGTGTATGGGCAAAATCGTAATTTTTCCACCCACAGACAAAATTTGAGATTTTGAGAGAATTTAGATCAAATTTGACAAATTGGAGAATGGTATGAGTATAAGGGATGAAAAATATGTCTATGGGCAATTTTTCAGTTTTTGGGGTAAAAATGTAATTTTTGACTTTTATGGGGGCAAAAGTGTAATTTCAAAAAAATTACTCCACCAAGACTTTGGATAAGTCTGAGAATTTTATCTAAGCTATGGATATGTGGGACAAGTGTATGGTGAAAATTTGAAAATAAATGGATGGCTAGAATTTAAGGTATTAATAAAATAATATTATATTATTTTAGCCTTTAAAAATGTCAAAATTCCAGAATTCTCATCTTCTTCAGCTGTCCAAACCAGGAGAGAAAAAG
>NC_030852.1:13122673-13229571 GCF_000208745.1 Theobroma cacao
GAGGTGGGTGAGATTTTGCAATCCCAATGAGTAAACAGACATTATCATAAATATCTAAAGGCGAGTAACATGGAGGCAAGTTTAAACAACAAATTACAAACCATTTCATAAGGTTTTCAATTTATTTCTTAAACCGTAAAATATTTGTAATTTACCAAAACAGTTGTTAAGGCTTATAACTTTTATTAAAAATAGGGCTCAAGCCAAAACTAGTCCTCGGGAATACCTTGGCCGAGGCATCTAACCGAGTCCGCCAAGGTTGTTAAGATATTTACATGTTAAACACATGTTAGTTTTGAAAACAAGTCGTTCCTTGGCGTTGGCCAAGTTACACATTCACGTGAGGGTTCGACGTGAAGTGAGCTCTAACACTACCCCTGGAGTTAACTTCCTCACCTCTACATCCAGAGTAACTATATAACCGGGTTTATCGTGCCCCTCTAATAGGCAGTCCACGGAAACCCGCCACTGCAGTGACTAAACCCACCAACTTTAATAAAATTTTGACAGTATAACGTGGCTTTTATTTATTTACCCAGCCTGCATAGTAAAAGACAGCTTACATAAATTCTCAATGCAATTATAAAATATAGCCACAAATACTCATATATCACAAGCCATTCATAGGAAAATATATTTTTCAAGACAATTGACAACCTCCAATTACTCAATTTCATGATTAAAAGTTTCTTATTTCAGATAATCAACACAATGAATTTATTTGGCACATTTATTTCTAAAACATCAAAAATCCCATTTTAATCTCATTTTCGTTTCATAAAATCCATGAAGAGCATTTAAAAATAAACTCTAGATAATTTACAATAATAATAGGTTTACTCACCATTTGTACAAATTAAATGCTTTCTAGGTGCCCCGATCACTATTCGTCGGGTATGACTTCCTTGCCTTTACCGGAAGACTCTCCTCCTAGACACATTGCACAAATTACACAATTCACCACATTGATGCTAAATCACTATATAATTGACTTAAATCCTATACTAATGCATGGTATGAAATGCAATAGCCTAAAACGGCTTAAACGCGGTATTAACCTATTTTTAGCACTTTATTCGATAAATTGCTAACGCGCTCCATTTTAGCTCTAAATTGTCCCATTTTCTCTCCAACATTTCTAACCATTAAATATCAGCCAATAATCTTCTAAAATCACCAAAATCAGCTCACTTTTCTCCTTGAAAAATTCGGCCAAAAATGGGACATTAACTAGGTAAATTTTCCACTTTGTTTTTCTATCACATTTAACCATTTTTCATCATTTTCTCTTCATTTCTCTTAGAATAAAAATCAGTTCTTCATCATTGTACATCATTGAAGATTCGGCCAAGGGTGCGTAGTGTGAGAATTTCATGCTTTCTTGCCCAATTTGATTTCTATACACATTTAACTAACTAAAACTACCAATTTAACTAAGAATCAAAACCTAAAAAATTCATAATCCTCCCCCTTGAAATTCGACCAGCCCTTGGTATCACTTTTTGATCTCTCTCCTCAAGCATGCTAAATGGAAACAAAGGCATAGGAAAGGTAGAAATCAAGCTAAAGTCAAAAAATCTTACCGTTAGACGTCGAAAATCGACGAAAAACGCGATTTTCCCTTTGAATTTTCTAGTTTTCCTTTGGTTTTTCTCTTTTCTTCCTTTCCTCTCTATTTTCTCTCTTGTTCTCTCCTTATGGCTGGCCATCACCTGATGTGGGGTTTAAATGGGTTGACTTTCCTTTAAAAAAATATTAAATCATTAAAAAGTGTCATGTGTCATTTTCCCATTGGCCCGTTTTTAAAATTTCGTCCTTTAAACTTCAATTTTTCACCACTTAGAATACCATAGTTATTCATACCAAAAATAGATAAATCCTATAATTTTGACAAGTTTTGGGTGGTGACAATTACGATTTTTACCTTTAGGCGATAAAATTACCATTTTACCTTTAAGTTTTGAAAATTACTAGAATTGAAATTTTTCACTTCCTATCATTAAATTATACTCCAAATAGTTAATCTCGGTCAAAAATTTCACTCCATGATCAAATTATTATCTTAGGTGGAACAATGACGATTTTGCCCCTAAACATCAAAATTTCTAATTTTTTCCCCAAATGAACCCACGAACTCCGACCAATCACTTTTAGTCATTCTTGGCCTACAAAATATTAAATTTCATCTTACGATTCCTATTTGAACTAGTTTGTGGTTAAATCAACTTAAGTGTACCATTAGGTACAATATCGGGGTTTCGTCTATTCTTAGGAACTTTCCTAGCGTAATAATATGCTACTCAATGCATGTATGTCATGACATGTGTTTATAGGGTCGGGTTTTACAATTCTACCCCTCTTAAAATAAAATTTTAACCTCAAAATTTCACTTACCAGATTCGACAAATAGATGCGGGTATTGGTTCCTCATCTGATGCTCTACTTCCCATGTCATTTCCTCCATTCGGGCACTTTTTCACAACACTTTGACCATTGAAATACTCTTGTTCCTCAATACTCGATCCTTTCGATCCAAGATACTCACAGGTTGCACCTCAAACTTCAAATCGTCATGCAACTAGATCGAAGGTGCTTCGAGAATGTGAGAGGGATCTGGTACATATTTCTTAAGCATGGAGGCATGGAAAACGTTGTGGATCCGATCTAACTCTGGAGGTAGTTCTAACCGATAAGCCACTAGTCCAATTCTCTCAATGATTCGGAATGGTCCAATATACCTCGAGTTAAGCTTTCCCTGCTTCGCAAATCAAATCACACCTTTCCAAAGAGAAACCTTAAGAAAAACTCTATCATCGATCTTAAACTCCAAGTTTTTTCTCTGTTTATCTGCATAGCTCTTCTGCCTATTATGGGCTACCTTTAGCCTCTTTCGTATAACCTTGATCTTATCATTAGTTAGATCAATTAATTCCACACTAACTAACTTTCTTTCACCCACTTCATCCCAACAAAGTGGAGTACGACATTTCCTTCCATATAAAGCTTCGTACAGTGCCATACCAATGCTAGACTGGAAGCTGTTGTTGTAAGCAAATTCCACTAACGGCAAGTGTCTATCCCAACTCCCAAAAAAATCCATGACACAAGCCCTCAACATATCCTCCATAGTCTGGATAGTCCTCTTTGACTGACCATCCGTTTGTGGGTGAAAAGCAGTTCTAAATTTCAATTTGGTTCCGAGAGCTTCTTGAAATTTCGGCCAAAATCAAGAAGTGAATCGAGGATCTCGGTCTAACACTATAGAAACGGGAACTCCATGTAGCCTCATAATCTCATCTATATAGAGCTGAGCCAGCTTCTCAATAGAGTATGTACTATGGACAGCTAAAAAGTGAGAGGACTTAGTCAACCGATCTACGATCACCCAGATCGCATCCTTTCCCCTCTGTGTCCGCGGCAGTCCCAAAACAAAATCCATAGTTACATGCTCCCATTTTCACTCGAGAATAGGTAAAGACTGAAGTGTACCTGCTGG
Source organism: Theobroma cacao (assembly GCF_000208745.1). NCBI lineage: Eukaryota > Viridiplantae > Streptophyta > Magnoliopsida > Malvales > Malvaceae > Theobroma > Theobroma cacao. The sequence goes on from NC_030852.1 coordinate 13,126,170, forward strand.
CCTCTGATGCTCCGCCTTAACTTGCTGACATACGAGACAATTTGCTATGAATTCTACTACGTCCCACTTCATACCTAGCCACCAATAAATCTCCCTGATAGTCCTATACATATTGGTGCTTCCAGGATGTAATGCATAGGCAAATGAATGGGCTTTTTCTAAAATAGCTCGTCTTAACCGATCATCCTTAGGGACACAAATTCGGTCTCTAAGCATCAAGGTACCATCATCGCTGAGTCTAAACTCACTAGTTTCTCCATCTTCTAGCTTCTGAACTTTCTGTTTCAACTCATCATCAGATTTCTGCAATTCTTTGATCTGATTTAACAATGAAGGTCTCACAATGAAGCTTGCCAATAAGGATCCATCCTCACCATTTCTCAACTGGACCCCAAGAGATTTCATCTCTAGTAATGCTGGAAAATAACAACTCTAAAGTGTTGCTAAAGACGCTGAAGACTTACGACTTAAAGCATCAGCTACAACGTTCGTCTTTCCTGGATGATAGTCTATCACCAAGTCATAATCTTTTATCAACTCCAACCATCGCTTTTGCCTCAAATTAAGCTCCTTCTGAGTGAGCAAATATTTTAAACTCTTGTGATCCGTAAATATCCGACAATGCTCACCATACAAGTAATGCCTCCAGATTTTTAAAGCAAACACCACTGCTGCTTACTCTAAATCATGGGTAAGGTAATTTCTTTCATGCCTCTTTAGCTGTCTAGAAGCATAAGCCACAACTTTTTCATCCTGCATCAATACGCACCCTAACCCCAACTTTGAGGCATCACTTTATACTACAAATCCCTTACCACTCACAAGAAGTGTCAATATTGGAGTAGATGTTAACCAGTTCTTCAGCTCCTGAAATCGACTCTCACAAATATCATCCCACTCAAACTTAACTCCCTTATGAGTTAGACGGGTCAAAGTAGCTGCTATTAGGCAAAACCCCTGAACAAACCTCCGATAATAACCGGCTAATCCTAGGAAACTACGAATCTCCGTCACTGTCTTAGGTTGCTTCCCTTGTAAAATTGCCTCTATCTTTTTGGGATCAACATATATTCCAACTCCCGATACTACGTGTCCCAAGAATACCACTTCTTGTAACCAAAACTGACACTTCGAAAACTTTGCATACAACTGTCTTTCCCGCAAAGTCTGTAATACTATATGCAAGTGGGTAGCGTGCTCATCATTATCTCTCGAGTAAAGCAGGATGTCATCAATGAACACAGTAACAAACTTGTCCAAGTAAGGGTGGAACACCCTGTTCATGAGATCTATAAAAGCTACCGGTGCGTTAGTTAACCCGAAAGGCATGACCAATAACTCATAATGACCGTAACGAGTCCTGAACGCTGTCTTGGGTACATCCTATTCTTTAATCCTCAACTAATGATACCCAGACCTCAAATCAACCTTAGAAAACACTGTAGCTCCCTGTAATTGATCGAAAAGATCATCAATCTTGGGCAACGGATACTTGTTCTTAATGGTCATTTTGTTAAGCTGTCGGTAATCTATACATAATCGAAGTGTACCGTCTTTCTTTTTCACAAATAAAATCGGTGCTCCCCACGGAGATATACTAAGGCGTATAAAACCCTTGTCCACTAACTCTTGCAACTGTACTTTCAACTCCTTCAACTCTGCAGAAGCCATTCTATATGGAGGAATAGAGATAGGGGCAGTACCCGAAAGTAAGTCAATGGTGAATTCGATCTCACGACAGGGAGGAAGTCCAGGTAATTCATCAGGAAATACATCAGGAAACTCACTTACTATGGGGACATTCTCTAACTTAGGTTCCTCCCTCGATATATCAATCACGTGAGCCAAGTATGCTGGATATCCCTTTCGCACCAATTTCAAAGCTTTGAGGGCCGAGATTACACAAAACGGTAATACTCGACCCTCCCCCGTAAATACAACTTTTGCTCCCTCTGAACTCTGGAGAATCACTTCTTTCTTAAAACAATCCACCTTTGCTCGATGAGTGGACAACCAATCCATACCCAAGATCAAATCAAAGTCCCGAATCTCCAAAGGGATTAAATTACCCATAAATTCTTCTTCCCCAACTTTAATACCACAGTCTCTATAATACGTATTTCTTACTAACCGCTCGCCTAGAGGAGTATGCACTACAATCTCTTCCTCTAATGGTGACAGGTTCCTATCTGAGAATGATGCAAATGATATACTCACGTATGATCTATCGAAGCCTGAATCTATCAAAACATGTGCATCTCTATCAAACACAATCACAGTACCTGTCACTGTGCTAGGTCAAACTCGGGCTTTATCCTTAGTCACTGCAAAAACCCTGATCGAAATCTGGGGCTGTGTTCTGAAAGATGGCTGCTCTGGGGTATTACTCCCCATGCCTGACCATATCACTGGGTCCTGTTTGGACTATGATCCCGAAGTGTCTCTCCATGGTATACTAGGATGAGTTGAAGGAGTAAAAGTAGCTACTATACCCCGTCTCAACTGAGGACAATCTCTCTGGATATGCCCCTGTTGGCCGCATTGAAAACATCTTACAGGCTTTCTACATGACCCAACATGAAATCCTCCGCAATTACGGCATCTGTCCAATCCTCCTGAAGTCCCCCTCTGATTACTCATCACTGGCTGATCAAATCTAGAAGATCTCGGCTGTGACTACTGAGATAGAGGTCTAGTGGATGCCACAGACGCTGAGGTAGTACTTCTTGCAGTAGATGTCGAATCTCTGCCTCTTTTTGAAGACTGACTCGGGAACGTAGGCGGATTCCTTTTCTTTACAAATTCAACTCGGATCCGTCTATTCTCAGTGGCGAGTTTCTCAGCCCGTAAGGCCATCTGCACAACTTCCTTATACGACTCCTTGCCAGTCACTATCATACGCTCCCGTATCTCATTACGAAGTGCATCCTCAAAGTAGTTTACCTGGTCTTGCTCCAATCTCACCAACTCAGGTACATAAGACATCAACTCGTTAAAACAAGTTTCATACTCCTCAATGGTCATGTTCCCTTGTTTCAAGCTCATAAATTCTCTCTTTTTCTCTTTCTGATGGAAATAGGTGTAGTACTGACCATCGAACTCTCGGAGGAAATCTGTCCAAGTCAGCGGTATAAGAGAGCGAGACTTTACTAAACTCCACCAGGTACGGGCTCTCTTCTCGAATAACCGTGTAGCCACCTTCAATTTCATCTCATCATCTAATCCCATATCTGTCAGTGTCTCCGATACCTGAATAACCCAATCCCTAGCTGCGGTCGAATCTAACTCACCAGTAAACAAGACGCAACCTAACTGTCTAGCTTCCTTCAATTTCTTAGAAATGGAGACGTCCGGTGTTTGGGGTGGAATAGGAGGTGGTGGTACTAGGGCTGTTACAAGGGAAACAACGGGTGGAACTGGACCAGCCTGAGCCTAACCCGTAAGAGCAGCGAGAAAAGCCACTAATGCCTGAGCTACCTCGAGTGACATGACAGGTACGCCAGGAGCAGCAACAGGTGGTGGAGGAGGTACAGGAATGTCAGTAGACTCAGTAGTAGGAACTGCTCTAAAAAAAGAAACAGCCGACTCCTCTTCTATGAAATCTGACCGACTCTATCTAGGGCGACCTCTTCCCCTACCAGTAGATCTAATGATAGGTGGTAGCTCACGTTGAGGAGGCATAATGATCTACAAAAGAACGGAATTGGTTTAGACGACTTAAGACTCTATATGCAACTACATCCAACTAACTAATCTTAACTGGGCCACACTGACAATGGAAATTATTTTAAAATAACTTTAAATCCAAGAACTTTAAAAATCAAAAACTTCTTTCAAAACCATAAGCTTTTAAACCGAAAGCTCTGATACCAATCGAATTGTCACAACCCAAAACCTCCCTCGGGTCCATGACAACTATCGCGACGTCACGATTAATACTCATTACCCGGAATACCAATCGGAACCTCGCAAGGCTTACATATCAGTTTTAAACAATTTTCAGTCGTTTTCGGCTCAAGTAAATCAAAAGACAAAAATATAGCATTTTTATATAAAACAATATTTATAGAAACACATGTAAGTAATCTTTTGTAACTTAGAAGTAAAATAAATTCATACATACAATAATTTACAAAGTTATAATGTACGATAATAATTACAATGACAAGTGGCCCATAAATACACCAAGGTCATGTTTGGTAGGTGGAATGGCTAAGTCATTCCCCTCTATTCCTTACAAAATTTTATCCCCTTGTTTGGTTTGCTCTTGGGGAAGGAATAGCTATTCCAAAAGGAATGGCTATTCTTTAAAATTAGGCAAAAGCTTGGAATAGCTAAAACCACCATCCCCCATGGTATTAGCTATTCCACACCTATGGGAATAAAATTTATACATTTTGGACTAAAATGTCATTGTTTATTTTTAAAAATTACAAATTAATTTATAAATTAATATTTTAATTAAATATTAAATATTAATATTTTTATATTTTAATTATAACATATTTAATATTTAAATTATAAATAAAAAATTAGTATTTTAAAATATTATTTTTAAATTATTAAGTGAAATTTAAATTAAAAAATGAAAATGCAAATAGAGAAAAAATAAATCTTATTATAATAAAGGGTAATTTTATCATTAATCATTTATTTTTTTACTGTTCTAAAACTATTTTTACCAATCAAACATCAAAATGAGTTATAATAACAATTTTTATTCTATTCTATTGCAAAAACCAAATTACATAATAATCATTTTAGTATATTCTTTTTATTATTCTATTTTTACAAAATAACTATTCTATTCTATTTTATTCCATTTCATGAACCAAACGTACTTATCATACTCCCACCCTTTATTGCTTCATCAAGGAAAAAGAAAAAAAGGAAAATTTGATCTTATTTATTTCCTTCTTTTTGCATCATAAGGGAAAAAATAGGAAATATTACTCTATTATAAGTGGAATCAATACTTCCTCTCAAAATAATATATATAATAATTGGGCACATAAGCACTATTGTTAATCTATTATTTCAGTTTTGATTTATTTAATAACGCGACGTCTATTTTACCTTTCTTATATTAGAGAAACAATAGGATTAAACTTTGAACTCCGAATTCAAAATCTAAATAAGCTAAAAATAAAGATTTTATTGTTTTCTTCCCCGTTTTGATTTTACNTATTAATATTTAAAAAATAAAATAAAAATTAAATAATCATTATATAATAAAGGGTATTTTTATCTTTTTATTTTTATTCTTTTCTTATTCCAAAGTTATTTTTACCAACCAAACACTGTAATACGTCATAATAATCATTCATGCTCTATTCCATTTATCATACCAAACTACGTAATACCTATTCTATTCTATTCCCATCTCATTCTATTCCCACGTAATAACTATTCTATTCCATTCCTGTCTATTCCGCGAACCAAACGTGCTACAAGTGTTGGTGATAGTAACCTACTATCTGTGAGATAGAGGGGTCAACTGGAATCCTCGACAAAATCGGGTATCTACAAGCTACCATAAGCCTGAAATATTTGGAAAAGAGGTGAGTGAGATTTTGCAATCCTAATGAGTAAACAGACATTATCATAAATCAACTCAAGTGTACCGTTAGGTACAATACCGGGTTTTGTCTATTCTTAGGAACTTTCCAAGCGTAATAACATGCTACTCAGTGCATGTATGTCATGACATGTGTTTATAGGGTCGGGTTTTACATTGGGAAACTATTCATACCAGTAGACTTCATAGTACTTGAGATGGAGGAGGATCAAGATGTTTTGATCATACTAGGACGTCCATTCTTAGCCACTCCAGGTGCACTAACAGATGTAAGGGAAAGTGGAATAACTTTTAGAGTTGGAGAAGAGGTAGTTGAATTTACTATTTTCAATGCAACTGAGAGTCCTTCAACCATATCTCATTACTATAGAGTGGATTTAGCTAATAAAGATCAAGGTAATCTTACTCCACCAACTACAAGTAAGCGAGCATTAATTCTTGAATCAGAGCCACCGCCACCACAGCTTAAAACTAAACAGTGTTATGATGAGCATGATCCACTACCTTCAATTAATCTTGATTTTAAGGTGGGATAACAAGTGTTACTAACCAAATTAGTCAAGCTCAGTCCATGGAAACAAAAATCTAAATAGTCAGGTCCTTACAAGGTGGTTAAGGTCTATTCGTGTGGTGCAATAGATATTTGTAGTGAAACTACTGGAACATTCGGAGTGAATGGGCAACATCTCCAGCATTACTTGGGAGGTGAATTGGATCGCCAAATATCCTCAAGTACTTTCGTATAACACAAAAAGGGGGTATCATAGTCAAGCTAATGACTATAAAGAAGCACTTCTTGGGAGGCAACCCAAGCTATTTTTTTTAGGTTTAGTTGTTATTTTAGTTAGTTTTTGTTTTTCTATTTAAATAAGTAGTTCTAACCTCTTCCTAGCTTGTTTGTTAAGTTTGTAGGTTTAGAAAGCATGAAGATAAGGAGGATGAAAATTAGAGCTTTCAATGCACTGTCACCATTAATAGGGGAATTTCTTTTCCTTATTCTTTTTAGCTTTTCACATTGAGGACAATGTGCAATTTGAGTTTGAATGAGGGTTTTATTGTTATTAGTTTTTGTGATAGTTTAGTTTAGTTTAATTTCGTTAAATTTTTTTTATGCATGTGCATTTGCATTTAAACTAGATTTAATTATGCCAGTTTCATTTAATTTACTTATCCAATGATGAGAACTCAGTTATATTCCTATCTTGATTCTTTGAAACATGAGAATATTGTTTGAGTGTTATGGAAATTCTCATGCGAAGCTTTACTATTAGGTTGAAATTTCTACATTTTTAGCACTATGTCTTTTGCTTAGATTCATTGTACTTATTTAGAGAAGGGTTATGTGAATGTGTAAATTTTGAATTATGTATTAAGTTTTAGAATTTGTTTGATTCTCTCTCGAGAAAAAATTCTAGGTTATACTTAGTTAAGGAGATGATTTAGGCTATAATTGGACCGATTGAGCCTTTTGTAGCCTTCCTTTACATAAATTATCCTTAGTTTCCTCTTTTGAGCCTAATGACATCCTTTCTTTGTTTGAACTCATAATTTTTAGCCTAAACCCTTATATTAATATTTCCAACAATTCTTGCATCCCTCATTCCTACGTGCATAAGTCAATTTAGGAAGTTATGAGCTAAATAGTGAAAGAGGTGGTAAAGACGAAAAATAAAGAAAAGTTCAAAATATGATTGTATTCATCTCACTACCCAATAAAAGTAATAAGTTTGGGGGTACGAAATTGAGAAAAAGAAAAAGGGAAAGAAAGAATGAAGTGTTGAACAAAAGAAAAAGATGTATGGAAAAAGGGTATACTAGGTGAAGGAAAATAAAGCTCTAAATAGGTTCTAGATTGACTATGTGCTTAGGGAGGTTTGAGCTATACATTATCCCATATCCAACCTGTGAAACCTCGATTTCCATGGACGCGTAACTAGAGGTAGACTGATGAGTGCATCAAATTCATATATTAAGTGGGAAATTAAATATTTGATTAGTCTAAGTTGAACTAGATTTAGGATCGAATTTAGGTATTTTTATTTATTTTATTAGTTTAGTTTAATTATGTTTAAATGTTTATTTTAAGTTAATAATGTTAGTTTTACATTATTTATATTTATTTTATGTTTTTATAGGAGTAGGATAAAAAAAAATAATTTCAATTGGTGAAGAAAGGTGCATAATAAACTGTTGCTCTATTTGCACATGTTTCAGTTTTTCAAGCATATCTCCCACTAAAGAAGTCCAAATGACATTATATTTAGACCATTAGGAAGCTAAGAGGCAAGGATACAACTTTGATGTTTACCACTTTGCCCAATTCTAATTGGAAGGTGGTCAAAAATATTTGCCAAATGATAGCACTGCACTAGAAGAACAAAAAAGGGCATTTTTGTAAATTACGTGAAACTTTAGTCAACTTTAGCAATAAATATCTAAATTTCCAGTAGCTTCTTCTTCTTCTTCCTATCTCTTCTCTCCATTTCATGTTCCTTATCTTCCATGGAAGCCTCCTTAAAAACCTCCATGACTTTCTCAAGTTAAATCCCAATTTTCATGCTTTTGTGCACCTTTTCACAAAGTCCTTTGTGCTATTTTACTCTTTTACCTTAAAACCCTCAAAAGTCTTACCTTAATAGTTTTTCTCACTAGCTAGGTGTTTTAGAGAGAGAAAGAGACTTTCTATAATAGCTTGAGAAATTTTGAGAAGGAATTCAATTACAAATCTACCAAGGTGAGTAATGAAATTGAGTTGATTTTTAAGTTGTTGATAACGGTTAATAATTAGATTGTGAGTGTTTTATTGTTGAGGTTTTTTATATATTTTTTTAGTGTGATTAAAGTAGAGTAAATAAATAGCCATTTTATGGTAATTGGAAGCTAGTTAAGAATAACTAGTAGAATTTGATTTAAGAAATGGCTTTTAGAATTTTATTAATGCCAATTTGGGTTGGTGTGATGCTATTGTGTGTGATAGGTTCCAACGAGGCCCCACATCTCCATCTGGAGCATTAGACGTGATTAGAGTCAATCAGAGCATCAACAAAAATAGTGAGTGAACTTGCATTAAAATGTTTTGGGGATAAGTGCATACAAGCTTGATTGAATCACTTGAAATATTTGATTGATCTTTTCTCTAAAATATGTATAGGAACAAGCCCTTGAGGAAATATTTTTGCATTGTGGAATATGACTGTGATGAATCTATGTGTGTAGCATCTCGTACCCTCGTTTAGCCATCAATAAGATCCTATCGATAAAACGAAGAGTCACTTGATGTAAATTAAGCGTTGAAAAGCGGTTACGGGTGAGAAGAATATTTTAAAATAAAATAATTTTAAAATATTAATACTTTATCTGTTATCGGAATTAGTCATGAAAAGGGATTATGTGACTAATCTAAGTGGGGGAGAAGAAATAAGAAAGAATTTCGAAGAAAAATTACGATAATTGTGCTCGCGTGATTTTGTTAAATTGAGTTAGCGTAGGTAAGTAAATATTTAAAATATTATGGTGACACCGCGTGGAAATGCAATTTCAATATTTTGGTTGTACGCGTGTAAAGGAAGAGAGATAGATGAAAATTAGAATTTTTAAACGCGTCGAAAAGACTAAATTTTAAAATACGAATGTTGGAGGGTGGTGTAATAAATAAATGAAATTGATAGTTGATATGTAAATTTTATTATTTTGAGGAAATAAAATTAATAAATAATAAAATAAATGATAAAATAATAAAGAAATAAAAAGAGTTGGGAGTGAAATGGAGTAAAGAAATGAAAAGAAAACAAAAAAAAAGAGTGATGGGGACAAGGCAAGTTGGTTTCTCCCAAAAAAAGAATGGCAGCACATCAATATAACAGAAAAAAAAAGAAAAGAGAAATTTTGGGGTTAGAGAGAAGGGAGAAGAAGTGAGCTGCAGAGAGAAAAAATGGGTGGAAAAATATATAATAAATATATATATCAAGTGGGCTGGAAATAAATAAAGATAGTGCACTGTGAAGGCAGGTCAGAGGAAATAACGAGCGATCGGCAAGTAGAAATAGCGAAGTAGCATCCCGCTATTATGAGGTGAGTGGGTGCGAAATTTTAAAATTATATTCCTGCAATATATTATGTATGTTACACTTGATAGTTGACGAAATTGTGGACAGTATGAGTTGGTAGAAAGCCTTAGGTTGTTTGTGTTTGTGACAAGGATTTTAAATCCATTTTTTATAATATATAAATATATATATATATATATATATATATCTACATGTTTTTAAATACAGGGAAGCAAACCTTTGATTGGCTTTTCACTTCAAAATCATACCTTGCAAGTTTGTGTGATGTTTAGGCCAATGGCCTTTTGCTTGGATTCATGGAATTCGATGATAAATTATCTATTTCACTTAGCATGCTGATTTGGTAAATATACCATCCTTTGAGATAAAATATACACAACATTGATTTGCGATTATATTGTTTACAAACTATTATGTTTTGCAAATGCATTAAAAAGGGCAATGATTTCATTTGAACGTGATTGAGATATGTTGGGTAGGACCTGTTACCACACCAGGTCAAGTGTGGTCTTTGTGCACAAAGTAGTAATTGTCGATTATTGATATTTAATTTAAAAAAGGGGACCTGAAGCTCCGATTTTTATATGGTGGCATAGGTAGTTTCAACGAGTAGGTAAAGGGGGACCTAAAGCCCCGATTTTTATATGGTGGCGTGGGTAGTTCCCACGAATAGGTAAAGGGGGACCTGAAACCCCGATTTTTATATGGTGACGTGGGTAGTTCCCACAAGTAGGTAAAGGGAGACCTGAAGCCCCGATTTATATATGAGGGCATGGGTAGTTCCCACGAGTAGGTAAAGGGGGACTTGAAGCCCCGATTCATATGGTGGCATGGGCAGTTCCCACGAGTAGGTGATGATGTCTGAGACTGTAAGCCTAAGGGCTAAATTAAACCTACCCGAGGATGATGCTCACTTGTAGATTTTTATTTCACTATGCATGGCATTAATACTTGAAAATTTTTATTTATTTAACGGCAAGTGAAATTTACCTATTCATTGGTGATCAATTATTTCGCCTTTTTATATTTGAGAATTTTCATTTTTCACTTGTCATTGAATTTAATGTTGACTGGATGTCGGGGTTGAAAGATTTTCTAGCATCCTAAATACAACTGTTTTCATACATGTTTACTTGGGAATTATTATTTTTGAGAATTGCAAGGTATAAAAACAAAATCTCTCAGTTTTGTGGAATGTATTTTCTACGCTTACTCCTGAGTTTATAAACATTTCACATTTATGTTTGTTTCCCTTCTTCGCCTGCTCACGGGGTCGATGATGATCACTGAGTCTATGAGACTCACACCCCTTTTATTTTCCCTTTTTGCAGATAGAGATCAGTCTAATGTGTAACCATTGGTGCATACTGTCCACAACAGAGTAGGTAAAGGCATCTCCTAACCCCGCTTCAAGTCACTCCACTGTTTAGGGTTGTGTCGGAATGAAATTGATAGATGTTGAAAAATATTGTTAACTCATAAACGTGAATTGTTATTATTTTGAATGGAGTAGACAATAGTCTAATTATTGATATTCGCTTATACACCTGATTATATGTATTTAATGAATCTAGCAGAAGTCTTAAATGAGGCTTGTTCGGGACATAGCGAAAATTCCTCAAAAGTCTCGGACGTCGGTAGGGACCAAGGAGTGGTCGTTACAGTGTTCACCTATGTTATGTTGATATATATATATATATATATATATATATATATATATATTATGTATTGATAAGTAATATTGTGTGGTAATTATAACCGAGTGTGTGCGGTGTGGGAGGGCACATGCCGATGATGATGTGGCGTGATTCCAGCTATGTGCAGTTTAAGAGTGCACATGAGCTGATAACCAATGGTTTTATATATGTTTGATGTGCGGTGTGGGAGTGCACAGGATGATTCCAACTATGTGCGGTGTGGGAGTGCACATGAGCTGATGACCGATGGGTGTACGTATGCTTCTACATATATGCTATTAGACCTGGTAATTTATGTTAACGTGTTGTAAATTAGACACGAAACACGTTAAGGGTAAACACGAACACGACACATTTAATATTCATGTCTTAAATTTAAAACACGAACACGTACACGTTTAATACACGTGTAACACAACACGACACGATTAACACGTTTATTAAACGTGTCAATATACGACACGACACAATTGATAACACATTTAACACGTTTAACACGATTAACACGTTTAACACGATTAAATAAAAATATTTATAATTAAATATAATTTTATTATTTAAATTTAAAATCAGTAATTATAAAAATAATTATAATAAAAAATAATAATAATAACATCAAATAATCACCAAAAGTTAAAAATTAAGGTTGAGCATGTATAATTACATTATACCCTTTATAAAATTAAAAAAACTTATTAAAATAATTATGTAAAATTATTTATATAAGGTTAAAATAGTTTTTAACTATTAATTTTTAATAAGTTAATAAATGTGTCACGTATACACGTTTAAACACAATAACACGACTAAACATGATAACACGATTAAGTAAATGTCTTTAAACGTGTTTTAAACGTGTTTGTCGTGTCAAACACGTTAAGACACAAAACTTTTCGTGTCTTAATGTGTCAGATACGATTAGACATGAAACACGTTAAGACTAAACGCAAAACCTATTTAACTTGTATCTTCTCGCGTTGTGTTAACGTGTCATGTTCAAAATTGCCAAGTCTATATGCTATAGAGATGATCATACATGTTATAAGATTGTTTATATATGCTATAGAAAGGATAAAGAAATAAGATGTGATTGTATTGATTGTCGAGTGTTGGAAATTGGTAACTAATTGCAAATTGATTTTCGTTGCAATAGAACACATTTTCAATGCAACAAAACCCCCCCTTAATTTCATCAGCCTGATTCTCGCTGCAATGAAAATGAATCTCTGTCAAGCCCTACTCTATTATATACTTGTCATGTCATTCATGTGCTTGATAGAATGTTTGCATAAGTGAATGTATCAAAAAATCGTTAAAAGTCGGTATTGTACCTAGTGGTACAATTAAGTTGATTAAAGCCTCGAACTAGGCCAAATAAAGATTTTACGATGTATTTGAGAGTTATTGAATCTTAGAATGTCTTAATAGGATGATTCGGAATTCGAGGATTTATTTGGAGTTAATTCAAGAATTTTCATAACGTAGGGGCAAAATGGTCATTCTGCCACCCAAGGGCAAAATTGGAATGTTGGATAATATTTTTACTAAATTTGATTAATTAGAGCATTATTTGAATTTGAGAAGTGCAAATTTTCAATTTCGACATTTTTTCGAACATAGGGGCAAAACGGTCATTTTAAGTGTCCAAGAGGATGAAATTGGAAATTTTGGAATTTTACACCACCATGACACTTGTCAAACCCATGAATTTCACCCATTATTTTTTTTTGGTGAGAGATTATATGCGGTGGGAATGAAATGCTTAATTATTAAGTTTTTAAACATGGACCAATTAAAAGGTGACAAGTGTCAAGCTTTAATATTATTTTAATTGCCCATATAAACTCACTTAAAACCCTCACATTCACACTCTTATGGCTGGCCAAGCAAGGTAACAAAGAGAAAAAGAGAAGAACAAACCCTAGGAAGGAAAAATCCAAGAGAAATTGTTGGAATTCAAGGAATCAAGCAAGTAAAGGTTTTTTTTTTATTTTAGCTTGTGATCTACCTTTCCCATGCATTCTTTTTCATTCTCCATGGCTGAAATTCAAGTTTTCAAGAGGGAATCTTTGTTGGCCAAACCTAGAGAGAGAAGTTTTGGTGATGAATTTTGCTAGATTTCATAATATCCTAGTGTTTTTAGTCATTTTGTGATGTTTGGAAGGAAAAACAAGCAAGAAAATCACATGTTCTTTAACCACCTCATTTGGCCGAATTTTCTATAGGGCATATTGATGGTGGATTTGGTTGTAATTCATGTTATTTAGCTAGGAATTGATGAATTATGATGTTTGATATCGAAACCGGTTATTAAAAAGTATAGTTCTTTTAGAAAATGGCTTGATGGAAACTGAGAAAATCATAGTAAATGGACTTGGATTTGATTCCTAATGATATATATGGATTTACGAGACTGTGTAAACATTGATTAGTATGTTAGTTCAGAATTAGAATGAATTTCGAAAAATGGTGAAGTTAGTCAAAAATCAAGTTCATTGTAATGCTTTGGTGTATTAGATTATTGGAAGTGTAATGAATATATTTGGAGTTGAATTGGATGTTTTGGTTAAATCAATGGTGTATAGTTCTAATTAGGTCGAATACAAATTCCTTTCGATCACAATTGAACCTACGTAGAACACCGTCTTTAAGTGACTATCCGAACATTTCTCATTCAACTTCATGCATTCATATAGAGTCTGAAATAGTTTTATAACAATTTGACACCAATGTATTGAATTACGCATCATGTATTATGGATAGGTGCTGAACCCCCCGATAAGGGCAAAGATATCGTGCCAGAGGATCGAGAATAGGAGTACTCTACCACTCCAAATTCCCATTATAGTGAGTAATTAGATGTTCATCTTAATTATCTAAAGTGGTTTATACTTGTTTTAAGATTTTAAAGAATAAGGCACTTAATTTGCAAATTATTATGTGTTACATTTTAAATGTTGGTTAAATGAATGAGATTTATAAATTATTCTGAAACTAAATGTTGATTTTCGAAATAGAGTAAGTGGAGGCTATACATTCGTATTATATATATATACATGATTTGAATTGATGGCTTATGAAATTGTGGTAGCATGAATGGCTGAAATTGTGGTTTTGTGAATTATATAAATTGTTTTGTCTTACATTGACAGGTTGGATAGTACTATATTAGCCATGTTATGCTATCAAAATTTTATTGATTTGGTGGGTTATGTATTTAGCTTACTGTAGTGGGCGGGTTTTCGTGGATCAGCCTATTAGAGGGGCACGGTAAACCTCGTTATATTTTACCTTAGTATGAGAGGCGCGGAGGGTATCTCCTAAGGTAAAGTTTAGAGTTCACTTCACGCCAAACCACCACGTGAAAGTAAAACTCAGCCAACACCAAGGAACGGCTATGTTTTTAAACGTGAAAAAATGTTTTATGTGTATATGTCTTTTTAACTACCTTGGCGAACTCGGTTGGATGCCTGGCGCAAGGCATCATTGAGTACTAATTTTTGGCATTAGCCAAGTTTTTAAGAAAGTCATAAGCCTTGTTGATTTTCTTGATGAAATGTGATTGTTTTTACATGGATTGAAATGGGTTTTGATGCTATGAATTATATATATATGGATGGGATGATTTAACTGTCTCCATTTACTAGACTTTAGATGCTACAGACGAACTCTGCTTACTCACTGAGTTCATAAAAACTCACTTCTTCTTTTTTTTAACCATTTCAAGCTTAGGATAGTCTATAGATAGCTGATTTCGTCGAGGATCTACTTTTGGATTTACATCCTTAGAAATCAAAGGTCTACCTTCTTGTACATATTTGTTTATTTTGGGGGCCCACATGTCATTGTAGAATATTTTGTATACCTGGCTGCGTGTGCCACTGTATGTATGAATTTATTTTGCTTTTACGCTACAAAAATTATTCACGCAGAGTTCTATAAATATTATTTTATAAGAAAATAGAATATTTTATTTAATTTGAATAGCTATAATTTCACTTTAAATTGATGAATTAGACAACGAAACTTATTTTTAGATATGAAATGGATGCTTATTACTCGTATATCATATTTTTACCAAGGTTCAAAAATTTTGGGTAAAATGACCAAAATACCCCTATGTAATAGAAATTACTTTTTGATTGTTTTTATTTGAAATTAGTCTATATTTCTTTAAAACATGGTATTTAATAACTGTTGCTCACAGAAGAGAAGTAAAACTAATGAGAAAGCCTTGCGAGGTTTCGGTTGGCATTTCAGGTAATGAATGTCAATAGAGACATCGGGGCGGTTGGCACGGGTTTGATGGGAATTCCGGGTTGTGACAATCTCGCTACAACGAGAAAGTCTAGGGTGGCTCACTTAATATGTGCTTAGAATTTCGCTGCAGCGAGAATGCAGAAATTTTTTTGAACCTCCTAAAAGTTTCTCGCTGCAAAAAACTCTCGAGAGGTTCAAAAAAATTACTTTGTCTGAATTTCGCTATAACGAGAAACCCTCTGTTATGCTGTTATGCTCGTCTTGCTTGGATTATGCTATAGTTCTCACCCTTTCCAACTTCATGGTTGATCATGGATCCTTCAACACTCAAGAATTAAATACTCAAAGTTTGAAATGAGGGGTTTTAACAAGAACTTAAAATAAATTGCATTGTTTTTACTATAAGTGCATCATGTTTTCTAAAATTTTCCTTATCATTCGCTTGTTCCCTTCTTATATTCACTCACTGGGTTTATACTCACTCTTTTAAACTTCATGTTTTCAGACTCAGGGGCAGTTGGGACCTAAATTGAGGTGTTCACGTGCATTCACCCTTTGGTAGGTATTTTGGCATTCAGTAGCTGTACCCTCAACCAAGGTCACTCCGTTGGTCGTTAGAAGTCTTTTGTATGTATATATATACACTTGATGTAAACCGTTAAGATTTAGGTTACAAATAATATAAGTATATTTGGATTGATGACGCCATTGTGAGATGGCAATGAATGAATGATAATATTTTGGGTTAATACAAATATAAATATTTAGTTGCCATGTATATTACTGAAATACGCATAGTTGAGAATCAAGATTTGTGGTTTAGGAATGGTGATGTAATGAAATGATGAACAAGATTTCATAAAGAGGCTTGCTTGGGCTTAGCGGGCTGTGCCCATTGGCCCATGCGTCGATCATGGCCGAGGTTTTGGGCTATGATACAACCTTTGTAACACCCCGTACCCCCGTATAATAGTTAACCTAACCGTCCCGGTAAGACAAAGGAATAATTGATGCGAGTTTACGTGTTAAAGAGTGATAAAATAGTAAAGGAATGCTCCAAAGTAAAATATTTACACACATGAAAATAATACTAACTTCGTCGAGGATGAATTAACGTGTTAAAAGGTGATTTGGAAGTGAAGCAGGACATAATAATACGTTTCGGGACTAGAGGAGACAAGTAAAAAATTTTGAAATAAAATATTATTTTATTTAATAAAATAATATTAAAATATTATTAATAATAATAACAATAAATGAATAAATAAATAAAATGAAATGAATAATGAAAGGGTAGGACGGGTGGAAAATGAAGCATGGCTTTTTTACTTTACTTTGACCACATGGGAGAAAAAGAAAGGAAAAATAAAGAAAAAAAATGGAAAAAAAGTGGAGTGGGCAGCCGCCCATGTGGCAAATAAATAAGTTAAAAAATATATTTTTAAGTAATGAATTGAGTTAGTAGGGGCCGGCCATTTGAGGAATAATAAAGGAAGAAGAAATGATGGTGGGAGGCCAGCCAAGTAAAAATAAATAAATAAATATAGTTAACAAGTACAAAACGGATAAGGACGGCTGGAAAGAATAACAAGAAAAAGGGAAAAAGGTTGGACTTTGAGGAGACAAAACGGGAAGGAGAGAGAGAGCTGGTGAGAAAAAGAAAAATTTATTTCCTCATGCTGCTGCCGACAGCCACTTATGAAGCAAATAAAATGGAGAAAGGAGCTGATTTTGAGAGAGGAAAAGGGGTTGATTTGCTGCCGATTTAAGGAGGAAAAAAGAGGCTTTGTGCTGCTGATTTTTGAGAGGAAAGAGGGGCTTTGTGCTGTTGGATTTGGAGGAAGAAAAAGAGAGGAAGCTGCGTTTTTTGGGTGCTACCGACGGTGAGAGAGAATGGAGGAAAATGTGGCCGGAGTTGAGAGTGAATGAGGGATGATGGTGGCTGCAAATATAGTAAGAAAGAAGAGGAGCAAAAGAGAGAGAAAGAAACGAGAAAAAAAAAGTAGGCATAGCCCAATAAAGAGAAGTGGAAAGAGCCCATGAGAAAGGCCCAATAGCAACAAGGAAGGATATGTCCAAAAGAGCAAGAAAAATAGAGAAAAACAAGGTAGAAAAGAAAATGCAAAGGTAAAGGAAATGAGCTGTCTGGGAGTACCGAATGAAATAACGAGCTATTGATAAGTAAAAATAGCAACGTAGTATCTCGCTATTTTGAGGTGAGTAGGGGGTGTCAATTTTAAAATTTTCGTAATTATGCCTATATATATATATATATATCTGCACGTGTGATTTATTTTACATGAAAAATTGTGGAAAGCATGAGTTGGTAGATTTCTAGGAAATTTGTGATTGCCATGATTTTCAAACGTGTTTTGAATATATATGTATAAATTATACGTAAAGTGTTTTAAACCGGGAAACAAGCTTTTCAAGACGATTTTTATAAAAAATGTTCCTTATATATTTGTGCAGTGTGCATTCATGATTATAATGCTTATTCACCATGCGAGTTATTGTTTCAAAATTCATGCACCAACTTTATTTTATGAAAATGATAATAAATTTTATCATACCTTGTGTTTAATGCTTTGGAAATAATTTTGAGACGAGCTTTTAAAGACATAACAAAATTTCAAAAAAATGATTTTACAAATCGAGAGATTCGAGAGTAGGTCGGCTGTCACTTCAGTTAAGTGTGACCCTCGTGTACAAGTGAGCTCTAGCTAGAGAACCCTTGGGTCACTGATGAGAGGTTAGGCGTGGCGGGGGCCACGGCCTATGATATGTGTATACGTGGCTAGGCCACCAGATGATTGCGCGGTTGCGACCGCTTGATTCTCCGATGTCGGCCAACATCGTTGAGACTACCATGGCATGTGGGATCCGGTGGAGCGAGGCTCCCGGATGTTATTATGTGGTAGCTCGACCACGGACTTTATTTGATTTCCTACTCGAGACTAAAATCTCTTTGATTTTTCAAACTCGTAATTCTTTGCATGGTGAAAACAGAACTAGACGATTTTTCGCAGCTCCCTTATTTCGTTTGTGAAATGAATTTTAAATCCTCGCATATGAGGTGAGTTATGATTTGTACATAATTTTAACTAATATTTGATTTTGCCAGAACTTGCTCAATTTTATTGATTTGACAGGAATAATATGTGAAATAATTTCGACGGCAGAGATCTTTTACGTACACTAGATTAAAATGATATTTGTAATGATTTGATTTGAAAATGCTTATTAACCTATTTCGATGTTGAAAATTTTACTTACCTTGATTTGATATACATCTTGGCTGATTACAACTTACAAGAAATTCTCGATATTATTTTCTTTATATATATAAGGCACAAATCTCCATTTGAATTAAAATATTTGTATCTACTCTTATAATTTTTAATATTTAAAATCTCTACCTTATTGCTTGTTTCCCATCTATGCCCTACTCACGGAGCCGATGATCACTAAGTCTGTGAGACTCACACCCCTCTTTTTCCTCTTTTACAGACAGGGATCGACATAGTGTGTAATCATCGACGCGTACGGTCCACCATGGATAGGTAAAAGCATCTCATAGCATTTTATCCCAAGTCGCTCCGCTGTTAGAGGTCGAGTTGTAGTACTTTGATATTACTATGTAAATAAATATTAATTTTGATATAAATGAAAATTTGAGATTTTTTTTTTGAACTCAATGTATTTAATCGTGATGTTATGACTTAAAGGTCAAAATTGAATTACTATGCTTATTGTTGAATTCATGTTATAAATATATTGGTTTAAGCATTAATACGGTTTAGTAAAAGTGTACAGTGAGTTATTGAGAAATTTCATTAAGGCTTGTTCGGGACTTAGCGAGATCTCTTGGAGGTCTCGGACGTAAGTAGCGACCGAGGAAGGGTCGTTACAACCTTAACCTTAGCCATACATTACAAGCTAATTAAAGTCCTATTGATCTTTAACAAAATGTTGGGCTACATTAGTGGAGAGAGAGATGAAAATCAAACTTATGGAGTTAATTATTAATTTGAATTTTGCATGAATGTAAACTTATCCGGATTGGACATTATTCTAAGTGAAGAGATTGCACACACACACACACACAGAATTTCACTTAATGATGAGTTTGCATTTGAATTTAGACATGAACTTGAAGGATATTTGTGTGTGCCTAGAGTTATGAGTATGGATTAACTTTTAAGGATATTAAAGGTGATTAATGAAATGGTGCAATTGAATTTTAGTTAAATGTTTTCATGTTTAAGTTATTGCATGTTGTTTTATGTTTTGCTCGAGGACTAGCAAAATCTTAATGTCACGACCTGGTACTCCCCTCGAGCCCGTGACAACCGTCGCGGTATCCCGATCGACACTCATTACCCGAAATGCCAACCAAGATGCCGCAAGGCTTTAATATCAGCTTCTCATTTTCAACTTAAATTAATATTTTTCGAGTCATACGTAAATAATTTTTGTAGTGTAAAAGCTAAATAAATTTATACATACTGTAATACAGTAAGCCAAAATATTTAATTTAATTTACAATAACAAGAAGGCCCCCGAATAAACAAAAGTAAAGAGGACTGTGAACCTACAGTTTGAAAAATGCAAATCCAATAATAGTCCTTGATGAGATCAGCTATCTACAGTCTACTGAACTTGAAATGGATGGAAAGGAGGGTGGTGAGATTATAAAATCCCAGTAAGTAAACAGACATCATCATAAACATCTAGAGTTGAGTACATGGAGACAATAAAGTAAATCATCGTAAATTGGTTCACAGCATTAGAACACATTTCATTTAAAATACGTAAAGAGACTTATGAATCTCATAAAAACTAGGCTTGTGCCATAAATCCATTCTCGGGGACACCTTGGCCGAGGCATCCTACCAAGACCACCAAGGCTATTAAAAATTCACATTTCACATAAATCATGTTTTTGTTTTGAAAACATAGTCGTTCCTTGGCGTTGGTTGAGTTCCCCCTCACGTGGTGGTTTGGCGTGAAGTGAACCCTAAACTTTACCCCAGGAGATACCCTACGCTCCTGTCCATTCGAGGTAAGAATATAATGGGGTTTACCGTGCCCCTCTAAAAGGCTGGTCCACAGAAACCCCCTACTGCAGTGATTAATTAATATATAATCTACCATATAATAAAATTTTGACGGCATGACAGGGCTAATGAAATACTACCCAGCCTGCAAGGGTAAAATAAAACAATTCATACAATTCATAAAACACAGCCCAGCCAGTCATGCCAACACAATAACAATATAACATAAGCCATCAATTTAAACAATCAAATTGCCACAATTAATAGTCTCCGTGTACTCTATTTTTCAAAATCATTATTAATTTCAAAACAATTTATAAATTAATTTCATTGGAACACCTTTATTCATAAAACATGAAAATTTACCTTTTTAAATCCATATTTCCATAGAATTCATGAAATCATCTAAAAACCACCCTAGATAATTAAAATGACAGTAAGTTTACTCACAATGTCTAGAATGTAAACTTTCGAAGTACTCTGTCTACTGGTCCTCGGATGCAATTTTCTTGCCTTTATCGGAGGACTCACCACCTTTGATTGCTTGATTCCTTGAAATCTCACACTTTTACTTTAATTTTCCCACCTAGGTTTCTTGTTTTTCTTTTCCTCTCTTTGTTCTTGCTATGGCCGGCCACATGAAGAGAAAATAAGCTGATTTTTGCTGATTTTAAAGCTAAAAAAATAAATGGATATTAACTTGACATATGTCACCATCCCATTGGTCCATTTTTAATTTCTTAACTATTAAGCTTTCTCTCTCCACCACTTAAATTCCTTCAATTATCCATGATAATATTGATAAAATCCATGTGCTGGACAAGTGTCGAGTGTTTAAAATTACAATTTTGCCCCTAAAGTAGCAAAATTACCATTTTACCCTTATGCTCCAAAAATATCGGGATTACAAATTTTTTTCACTTATCAACCTCAAATTATACTCCAATGAGTCAAATGTGATCAATCTTGATCAAAAACTTCTTCCAATATTTCAATTTTATCCTCAGGTGGTAAAATTACCATTTTACACTAGATAGTGAAAATTTTGATTTGACTCCAAATTAATCCTCAAACTCCGAATCACCATTTTAAGTCATTCATTGACTGTAAAATTTTTAATTTCACCCTAAAATCTCTATTTGATCTAGTTCGAGGCTTAAATCAACTTTGTTGTTCCTCTAGGTACAATACCGACTTTTGTAAATTTTTCGGGACTCTCCTAGCATACAAACATGCTATCCATCACATGTATGTGATGACAAGTATTTTATAAGGTCGGGCTTTATACTTAAATTTGGGGGTGTGATAACTCTATTATATGGAGTTATTTTGACACATTTTGGGGCTTAAGTGATTAGATCTTTGAGGTTTTAGATTCAAATCATAGCATTTTAGATGTTTTTCTAGTTTAAGTTTGATTACATGTTGAGTAATTAATTTAAGTTATTTTAGTTAAATTTTATGTTATTTTGTTTTAAATTACTTTAAGAGTAGTATTGGTAATTTCTCTTATTGCTTTTGTAGAAAATTTGATGAAAATTCGTGCAAGTATGGTGATGGCTTCATTCATATATTTTGTGGTGTTTTGATCATATCTCTCTCTAAAGAACTCCAAATGAGGTGATTCTTAAACCACTAGAATTATAAGAGGAAGGGATACAACTTTTATGTTTACTACTTTACCCAGTTCTGATTGGATCATGGTCAAAATATTTGTCTAAATAGAAGCACTACAGTAATATGAATGGACTGAATATGATGTGGTATTTGGAGCATATCTTTCAATCTAGAAGTCCAATTGATGTGATTCTTAAGCCATTGGAAAGTAAGAGATAGGGCTAAAACTTTCATGTTTATCTCTTTACCCAGTTCAGATCAGATCAGGGTGAAAATCACTTTTGAATTTGATAGACCGTCGCAGCACTGGTGAAAGGAAACACACAACACATTTTTTCGAGAGCTCAGCGCTGCAGCAATGAAGAAGCAGTGCCGCAGCGCTAGACGATTTTTCAAAAATAAAAATTTGATGAGATTTTAGAAATTATGTTACTTGGAGCATATTTAAGAGACCTTTTTCAAAGATTTTAAGGAAAAGGCTGCAAGCAACTATTCTGGAGATTTGGAGTCAAGAACAAAGCAAGAAAACAAGAGAATTTGAAAGAGAATTAAGATTGCAAAGTTTCAATACTTAGTTTCTTTCTCTACTCTTGTGTTTCTTTTATTTTCTTTGATTGGGATTCATGGTTAAATTTCTTTGGATGTTGTTTTTTTTTTTGGTATTATGAGCTAAATTATCTGTCTAGTATTGTGGTGGATATCAACATATAGTTTGAATATTAGTTTCTTTTTTATTTATCATGAATGGGTGTAGTTTTGTTTATTCAAATCTGTTCTTAATGCTTTTGATCGTCTGACCAACAGTTAACTAATTTGTGAATCTAATTGAGATTCGACATAGAGATTTTAGATTGGACTAAGGTTTGAATAATGTATGTTCAAGTCACTTAGATGATTTTAGTCGCGATTCAAGTAGACATACGCCAATTGGCATACATAGCCACATTAGGACACTTACTTAATGAACTTAATTTAATTGATTTCTATAGACATATAGTGAACTAATTAAGTTAGGTATTTGTACAAGTAACTTGACGGAGACTTGTCCATGGCTTTGGATTCTAAGTTAGCAAAACCACTTAGGAAAGATAAATAACAAGAAAAGCTAGTATCAGATGAAATGTGGAATGAACCCATAATCTTAGGTTTTTAATGTACTGCTTTTCTCAACTTATTTAGTTTGTTAGTTTATCTAGTGTTGATTTTTATTTTTTTTCATTAGTTTTTCTTTAATTTGCAGATTACTTAAATAATATTAATTTGTTTTATAAGATTTTAGTACTTGGTAAAAATTTAGGAACAAATCTTCATGGGAACAATACTCTATTTCATCACTATATTACTTGTTCGATACGTATACTTGCGTGTGCAAAATCGACAACAATAATAATGTGATATGTTGAAATATCATAATTGATAATGATATAATATGCTAATGTGACATGAAAATATGATCATGTAGTATTTTAACTAATAATAATTAGTCAATCTTTACTTAAACTTATTTAATTTAACATAAAAATACAAGAATTTAATTAAATATAATAAAAGTATAAATTTATTTAAATTTATATAAATAATTAAAAAAATTTTAAAAAAATGGTGGTTTGGCAAAGGATGTGCGCAGTGAGCAAGTGTAGGCTACTACATCATTAGAAAGAAAGCCGGGCTGGTTCTTGCTGGCATATTATGATTTATATATTGGAATTTTGATCCTTCAACTTCTCAACATTTATTTACATACTTACATGCTCGGTAGCGGCAGAAAGTCAGGGCCTCCATTCTTGGGAAGGCATATAAAATAAGGCTTTCCAAATGTACAGCTGCATCCGCTGGTTTAGAAAACAATCTTTCTTTGCCAAAACTTTGAACGACAAAAAGGTTGAAATTACTTTATTATTTAATCTGGTGCGCTGCTCAAGAATAAAGCTCATGCCCTGCCACGTTCCTTTACGGAAAATGCCCTTGCCAAGTCAAAGTTTAACCTCGAGCACTCAACTCTGTCCCATGCTGACGTCAAAGTCGTGCTGGCAGCCATATTCTATATATATATATATAAATAAATAATTGGAAAGCTGTGCCAACTTTATCTGGCACAGATGTCTTCAACTTGAAGATCACGACGGAACCTTACCTTTAGATATAGGCTTGACCTTAGCCTTCCTATCTATTACTTTGATGAGAATTTGAATTTCAAGTTATTTTCAATTCAAATCATTTTAGGTTCAGATTGTTTAAAGTTGATAATAAAATTATTCGAGTTTAAATTATTTTAAATTTATATCATTTCAGATTCAAGTTAATTATTGATTTTTTAAAAAACAAAATGAACTGAATTTAAATAAATATTTGAAATTCAAGTCATTTTAAGTTAATTTTTTAAGTCACCCATTTCATCCTCGGAGAATCTTGAATTTAAGTCCATTTCAGATTCAAGTTGAGACATGTAATTCCTATTTTAAAAAGACAAATTCGAATTCTTGAATTCAAGTTGAGAAAGGAAGGACAGCTATTGTGTTGTGGTGCAAGAAGATGACGAGACGAATGGTGCATTGCATAACAAGAAAAAGAAAAGATAAAGCCACTCCTTGGGCAAGCAGAGAAGTCGCTGGCAAGCAAAATGTGAAGGGGAAGGGAACAAAAATTCATAAAATGGAAACAAAATGACAATATTTCAATGGAAGAAACGCTGTTTTAGGTTTAAAGTGGTCAATTTCCAATTCCACCTCTAAACGAGCTTTAAACTAGTTTGTTCACAAACTTAAACGAGCCAAGCTCATCAATGTTTATAAGCCAATACAAATTTAGTAACCTCACATATTCAGAATTTAAATAATTAGCATTCAAATATTTTTTGAGGAAAAGGCATGCAATCATATTATAGTGCACAATGAAAATTAAAATATTTTCTTTAAGTAGAATCCTGATTATTTGGCATAAATAAACCATAATTAAAGGATAAAGGTCATTATACCTAATGTCCATGGAGTCAAAATCACAACGATTCAACTCAATTTCAATCCTCTTCACTACTAAGCTTGATAGTGACAAAAATCACAAGTTGTACGAGTGCACAACCTCCAATGGTATCCACTCAAATGGAAATTCTGAATAACTCTTAAGGGAGATGGAGGTTACTCATACTTTTAGAGTCTAGTACTAGTTAGGGAAAAGGCAATCAGGCTTTTCTTTTCTCCAAAAGAAATTGAAACACAACCAAGAATAAAAAGGAATTTCAATCGACAACAAGGAGACAACTTCTTCAGACTAAATGTGATTTGTACGGCTTCCTCATTGCCAAATATCAGTGATTGAAACAACAATTGTAAAAACCTCAATTAGAATAAGGAATAGTAGGGGATGAAACTTAAGGGAGGAAGAAAACACAAGAAAAAATGAAAAAGGGAATGAATCAACGGCTCACAAGGTTAAGAGTACCATAAAATCACAACGGCTCACATTTTATTTATAAAATATAAAGATTTACCATTTAAACTCATTTTTCATAAAATTATAAAATCAGATAAAAATCACTTTAGATAATTAAGACGATAGTAAGGTTACTCACTATTTTGGGAGTCGAATTTCGAGTACTACGATTCTTGATCCTCGGGTAGGGGTGAGCATATTCACACATAACCGAATAACCGAACCGATCCGAAATGAGCTCGATTTTTTCAGTTCGGTTAATTCGGTTGTTCGGTTAATTCGGTTAGAGGAATTCAGTTAGTGTAATTTTTGCGATTCAGTTTCGGTTAAAAAAATTTTGAACCGAACTAACCGAATACAAACAAGGGTATTTTGGAGATTTCCCCTAAAAAATTCCTAAACCTATTCCCAATCTCAAATTCTTAGTTCCCCAGCCCTTTAACCTTTCTGCCTTTTCGCTGTCCCGTGACTCACTGGCTCCCGTCACCATTCTCAGCTTCTCGCCCTTTCTGATTCGGTGATTCCTGCTTCTGCCGACTACCGTCCAGACTCTCCCCTCGTCCCTCAGTCCCCCCTCTTAGCCTTTTCTCTACAACTTCATCAAGAAATTCGATGATTTCGTGAGACCCCAAACGAATCGTCTTCTCGATCTCCTATTCTTTCCGCAAAGATTCATGTTTCGTGATTCCTGCTTCTGCCGACTGCAATCCAGACTCTCCCCGAATCCCCCCTCTTGGCCTCTTCACTGCAACTTCATCAAGAAATTAGATGATTTCGCAAAACCCCGTATGTTGAATTGATTTGTTTTCTTTTCTTTTTTTTTTGTGAAATTGCTCTTTTAGCGTAGTTTTCGGGTTTAAGCACTCACTTCGATCTATTTTTGGTTTCATGCTTTAATATTTTGTTTTGCATCAGGTGCCTTTTAGTGTTATTATTTATGTATATTGAAAATTAAACTCAATTATTTTCGCTTGACTTGCTAAAATAACATGTTAATGTCGTTGGGCTGTTTACTGCTTAGGCTATTGGGGCTTGGAGTTATGCTGTGCTTCAACCCAACTTTATTCTGTTTTGCTTCCTGTGGCTGTGGTGCTCTTCAGGGTTGGGGTCCTTTGGTTTTAGGCGTTACAGCTCTTATTTTGTGCTTAATGCCTTTGGGGTCCTGCTGTAGTTTCATCAACTAGACAGATTCATTGGCATTGACGAGCCAATGTCACGTCAATTTTTCTTGTGATCATGAATTTTTGTGTCTCTATTAAAGTTGACTCTACCTTTGTTTCATATATTTTGTCATACAAGCCCCATTTGGGAGTAAAGAGAAGGTGCCGAAAGAGAGTAAATAACATTATTAGCAATTCTTTTGTTTTGCTTTCTTTTGCAAATGTACAGGTTATTAATGAAAGTAAATAATTTTTATTTTGAAAAAAAAAATTATTAAGTTTGATTTTTGATAACCGAACCGAACTAACCGAGTTAGTTCTGTTTCGGTTGGTTCGGTTACTTTTTTACTTCGGTTCGGTTTCGATTAGTTTAATATAGGAATTCGGTTAGTTCGGTTACTGGATATCCAATAACCGAATTAACCGAACTATCCGTTTGCATAGCCCTATCCTCGGGTACTATCTCTTTACTTTTGCCAGAATGCTCAGCACCTAGACATAATGCACAATAAGCCATTTACTACATTTGTGCTAAATTGTTATAAAACCAATTTAGGCTCTATACTAATGCATGAAATGGGATGTAAATTGTTCGGATTATCGTCTAAACACGGTATTCTATACAAATTCAATTGTGTACCTAAATAAAACGATATTGGCCTAATTTGATCTATCACTCGATTAATTGGCCAATATGTCCAATTTAACTTCATTTAATTCCATTTTTCTTCCAATTCTCCAAACCATCAAACACAAGTTAAATAACTTGAAATATGGCAAAATCATCCTCACATTTTTTCTTGGAAAATTTGGCCATGGTGGGTGCATCAACACTATAAATTTTCAAGCTTGATTCTCACACCAAAAATCACTAATTCCTAACCAAATCACTTAAAATAAGATCAAAATCATCATCAATATTCCACATGGAGAATTCGGCCAATGATGGGTGATGGAAGAACATGAATTTTTCTTGCTTGATTTTCATGCTACACATCACCAATAAACTAAAAACACTAAAATACATTGAAATCTAACCAAATCAAGCATCAAAACCTCTTTTTAAGTGTTCAGCTAGCAAGATACCCATCATGAAATCATGTGATTCAACCATGGAAAATGCAAAAGAATGTATGGGAAAGGTAGATCACAAGCTAGAATTGAAAAATCTTACCTTTGTCACTTGTTTCCTTGAATTTTCACACTTTTCCCTTGAATTTTTCCACCTAGGGTTTTTGTTCTTTTTTTCTTCCTTTGTTCTTCCTTTGTCCGGCCATATGAAGAGAAATGGGCTGATTTTGTGCTAATTTATAAGAAAAATAATAAATAGATGAGAATTTGACACATGTCACCATTCCATTGGTCCTTGTGTCATTCTTACTCATTAAGCAATCTCTCTCCACCATATAAATTTCCTCAATTATCCATGATAATATTGGATAAAATCCATGTGCTGGACAAGTGTTGAGTGGTGTAAAATTACAATTTTACCCCTGGGGTGGTAAAATGACTATTTTACCCCTATACTCGAAAAAATGTCAGAATTAAGATTGTTAAACACATTAAAATGTTCCAACAAACATAAATGAAATGCGCTAAAATATTTCAACTAAGATATGCAAGGAAATATTAAAATTGTTCCCTTTCAATTCTATTAGCTCAAATAAAATGATAATCCAAGAGATGAGGTGAGTTAGATTTTCAAACTTCTTTTTCAAAAAAATTTTTTTCTAGAGAGATATATCAAGAATTAAGTTGATTAACAATTAAATAGATATTTGATTGAAAGTAGATGCAATAAAGACAGAGTGAAATGTTGAGAGAATTGTAAACTTGATTTATACAGGTCTGACCTTCCTCTTGGTGCCTATGTCGCCTTTGTAAGCTTTATAAGGAGTTCAATTCACTATATTGAATTTCAATCAATACAAATACTTTTTGAAGGATTAAATATAACGTGTTTGTCTTTTAAACCATAGATAGAACCTCTAAACAATACCTTTTGAAGGTTAAGATATAAAATCTCCCTATTTTTTAAGATTTAGATAGAACTTCTAAACAATACTTTTTAAAGTTAATGTATAACCTCCCTATCTTGTAAGGTTTGAATATAGAACCTCTAAACAATACCTTTTGAAAGCTAAGGTATAACATCCATGTCTCTCAAAGAATTGAGTTTTTAAGAAAATATATTAGAAAAGAGACCTCTAATAGGTGGATATTGCTTGGTGAATACAAGTTTACAAAGAGACAATATTAAAGATGTTTTATAAAGACTAGGAATGGAAGCTCAAATGAGTTTAAGATCGCTTGAAAGGCTTTGAATTCTTGGAAGAATGAATTAAACACTTGCTCTCAACTTCTTTCTTGTTTCTTGTCTTGTTCTTCTTCGTAAATTAGTTGAAAATGCTATAAATTTCTGTGAGAGGGAGATTGATCCTTCAAAGGATGGGATGGATCTCTATCAAGCAGTTGAGGAACCTTTTTGCTTTTGTCCAAAATGAGTCAATTCTTGTAGCCTTTATATTAAAAATCCTCTTAATTTAAACTTTCTTCAATGAAGAAATATTTTTTCTATTTTAGTATGACCTTAAATACTTGATAAATACATTAATTGAATTTCATCAAGTGTTTGAAGGTTTTGAATATTTCTTAAGCTTAAAAAGAATGATTCAAAATAGAATTTATTAGAGCAATTTTGATCCTTTACTGTTATCATGTCAAAATAAATCAATTTAAAGCTAACAATTTCTTTATTTCGTTCCTTACTTATCAATCTCAAAATTTTCAAAAGAAATAGTACTACTAGTAGTAGATTTTAAAGAAGAGAATAAATATCAATCAACTTATTTGTCAATAACAAAAGAAGAAAAGGAGAAGGTAAAAGAGATACAAAAAGAAACTATTTTGGTGATTTAATTTATCAAAAGTTTCTATATAATCTATATTAAAATTAAAATATAGAATATAAATGATAATAATTGGATTTAAAAATTGATTCATAATTATCATCTAACACTTTGACTACAAGATCGCCTATTATACAAGTATAAATTAATTAAAAAATTCTTTTTTTTAAATTATTACCCATTTGAACTTGTTGTTTAAGATATTAGTATTTGATTTGATATCAAGCTCGATAAAATATTTTAAATTTTCAAATGATTACTTAGTTCTTTACTTAATCCAATTTAAATTTCCTTCAAAGTTTATATTCCTATTAATTTCTTTGCTTTTCTTTTTCTTGTTTTTACTGTAAATTACACCTTTACTAAAGCTATAACTCTTTTATAATTTTTTCAAGAAATTTAAGTATAAAGCACTTATCAAATATTTTAATTACATGATAAACGTTATAGGATTATAGTTACTTGCAGTTAAAGGCTCATTCATTACAGGATATTAAGATTTTGATTAATTAAACATAATAAAAACGTTATTCATTAATTAAAACTTCTACTTCGACGCTTAATTAATTAAAAATGTGAAACTATAGCAATTTAAACAAAACAAGTTGTCTTAACTTAATTGGTAGAGTACTTAGCATTTAATTAACTGGTTTTGGGTTTGGTTCCCATGGACAACACTTTTTTTATTGATTATTTTATAGATTAGTAAATTCTAATTTTAATTGAGAAATATGTATATGATTCTCCTAAATAAATGAGCCTCAACACTAAAGGTCAGCCATTTCTTGAAGAGATTTGGCAGATTCGGTAGGGGAGTAGGAAGTTGAGGATGCGGCATTGAGTTACCATATATTTTAAATGTGTAAATAATTATTTTATTCATGTGATACTTAAATTAATGCCAAAACTTGGGTGACACAAGGTCAACAAAGGTGCGTATTTGGCCACAATCATAACGAAGGTGTTGAGAGTGTATGATCACATGTAGATTGTAGACAAGGTTGTTCATCAAAAACAAACCCATCATATATGGTTGTGAACTCATGAAGTCTCCCTTCCTCAATCTCTTCTCCCACGCAAATGAGAGAAATTTATTCAGATGCGTGGCCATTATTTATGATCACGACCGCGCTGGCTGTTATCTTCCTGCTTGCAAATTTAGTGCTGACTAAGAAGGCAAGAAAAAGGATCTGTAAGTTGCCGCCAGGAAGAAGAGGGTGGCCACTTCTGGGTGATAGCATCAGCTGGTACAATGCCGTCGCAAGTTCTCATCCCCCTCTGTATGTTGAAGAACAAGTCAAAAGGTAGAAATCAATATGTAGATATACAACTGATTGCCTGGAAACAAATTAAGTGCTTTCTTTTCTTTTTTCTTGTTAAATAAATTCCTTTCTTTCTTTCCGAATTTGTCACCTTTTGCAAAGCTTAATTGAGAGATTAACAGGTTTGGGAAGATATTTTCATGTAGCCTATTTGGGAAATGGGCTGTGGTATCTGCGGACCCAAGCTTTAATCGGTTTGTGATGCTGAACGAGGGCAAGCTGTTCCAGTCGAGCTATCCAAAATCGTTCAGAGATTTGGTGGGCAAAAACGGGGTTATCACTGTGCAAGGAGAGCAGCAGAGAAACCTTCATGCGATTGCTTCCAATATGATGCGTTTAGACAAACTCAAGTCCCATTTCTTAGAGGATATTCAAAAGGTTGTTCTTCAGACTCTGAGTCATATCCAAGACAATCGGACCATACTACTTCAGGATGTTTGCAGAAAGGCAAGTAGTTGTAATACCTATTCAATATGTGGAGTACTATCTATGGCATTTAATATTTAGTCTGTTGATAATAATTTCTCCCTTGTGCTCCAGCTGGCTATTAATCTTATGGTCAATCAACTTCTGGGAGTATTGAGCGAAGCGCAAATCAATGAGATGGCTCAACTCTTCTCCGACTTCGTTGATGGTTGCCTGTCTGTTCCGATCAACTGGCCAGGTTTTGCTTATCACACTGCCATGAAGGTAACACAATATATATATATATATATTTTGCAATAGAAGGTAACACACTATTGATAACAAATTAATCCATATGAAGTATGAAGTTCTCTCTTTCCACAGGCGCCTGCCTTTGAGCCTAATTTGAACACTTGCCACGTCATTTCTACTTTATTAAAACTTAAAGCCAAATGATGATTATTATCTTTTAGTATTCTTGGTTCTATAAAAGATCGATCATGGTTTTTAAGTGTGTAAGTTAAATTAACAAAAATCCCAAAAGATTGAATTTCCTCTGAAAATTCTTTTCCACTATCTTTCATTCTGATATGGTGCATATCACACTGCCCACCTTCGTCTAAATCATATGCTGGGTGAAGAGCATGTTCTGGATGCATATGACTTTAGTGGAAGTTTGCACAACAACTGTTTGATGCAGTGCTTATCAGGGGCAACTTCAAGTCTGGAAGGGTTTTTTCGAGAAAATTCAGAGGCTTTGGGTCTGTTTGCAGCCTTGTTCTTGAAGAGAGTTTCCTTTTCTTCTTTTTCAAGATGATGATGGCATTCTCCATTTCTCTCTACCCAGCGTTTCTCCCTCTCTTTTTCCATCTCCTCTGATCGACCGGTCAGAGTCACCGCCTCTGTCATCTCTCTTTACTCCCGGATCCTACTTTCTTTTCTTTTATTGTTCTTTAGATTTCACCGAAACGACGTTGTTTTGGCTGAAGACCAGCCTTTGGACCAAAGGCAAGCAACCCAGTTGGGGGGGTGGCCACATGTCATTCCTCCCAACGCAGTTTTTACTATTTTAATAATTGAAATTAATAATAGATGATAGATGTTAATATCTAGGATCTGATATGAACTTATTATACTCTGAAATGTGGAAAGGCGAGGGAGAAAATCATCAGCGAGATATTCATAACAATAGAAAAGCGCAAGCAAGAGGGAGCATCAGAAGTTGGTAATGGGGTGCTTGGAAGACTATTGATAGAAGAAAACCTAGCTGATGATGCCGTAGCAGACTTCATCATAAATCTCCTCTTTGCTGGAAATGAAACCACTGCTAAAACTATGCTTTTTGCAGTGTATTTCCTCACTCAATGTCCTCGGGCATTGACACAGCTTCGAGTAAGTAACATTAACGACACAAAACTCATCTAAAACCACTATTTCCTTTGTTTTGCACCCTTTTAACACAAAACTCATCTTTAACTAGGATGAGCAAAACAGTGTCAGGCCTAACTCTGGAGAGGAAATGCTAACCTGGCAAGATTACAAAGCTATGTCCTTCACTCAATGCGTGAGTTATTATCTTCTAATTACATTGTTTTTTCCCTTCAACTTCATTCAGGTTTCGAATTATTTTTTGCTTCATTTTTTTCTATATAGGTTATTGATGAAACGCTGCGGTTGGGAGGAATTGCAATTTGGTTAATGAGGGAGGCAAAACAAGATATTACCTATCAAGGTACATTTATATATACTAATATTTATTATTACATATGTTGTACGTGAATATTTATTGCTTATTTTCTTTTTAATGATTTTTATTTACAAATATAAATATTTTTGAAGTATAAAATTTGAAATATAAATAATTCAATTCCTTATAACGTTAATATATGAATTATTTAATACTATTTGAATTAAATAAATACATTTTAGTGAAAGTACTCAATGCAATTAAAATTCTTATTTACAAATTAAATAATTTTTATGAATATTTATAATAAAAAGCATTTAAAATGATAGTTTACATATAAGATTGGATTTTATCCTATTCAGCAATTGTTCTTACCTCTTAATTTCGAATTCGGTCTAATACAATTATGTGTAATTATAAATATTATTTGTATAATACTTAAAAATTTATTAATATTGACAAATAAAAATTTTAGAAATATAATAAATAAAATTATCTGTTTTTGTACGTGTGTGTGTGTGCGCGCGTGCCCAAAATAAGCAATGACGAATTTAGAATTTTGAGGGGTGGCGGGTGCCACCACCTGCCATCCCCTTGGCTCCCTTAGTGAATAAAGTAAATTTGTAATTAAATGTCTTTCAATAATATGACTAATGAAAACTTTTAAAAAAACATATATATTGGTTGATATTACAGCAAGAAAAATGAAGTGTTTGGTGACTTAATTTGCAGATTTTGTCATTCCCAAAGGATGCTTTGTTGTTCCATTTCTCTCAGCTGTTCACTTGGATGAAAATTTGTACAAGGGAGCTTTATCTTTCGATCCCTGGAGATGGATGGATCCTAAAAATGAGGTTCGTCCATTTAGCAATAAAATCGTATTTAAAACTTGTTTCCGGGACTTGTATTAATTAATAACAAACTTACTTTGTGATGAAGGAAAAGAGGAATTGGAGAAGCAGCCCCTTTTATTCGCCCTTCGGGGGAGGTGCTCGGTTTTGTCCTGGAGCAGAGTTGGCTCGTCTTCAAATTGCTCTCTTTCTACACCATTTTGTTAATTCATATAGGCATGTCCTTCATCTTAAACATTTCAGATAAGGGCATTCAGCTCAAAATGACTTGCTAATTGAATATATACGTACTGATTATTAATTTGTATTGCATGACCAGGTGGATTCAACTCAAGCAAGATCGAATGTCTTTCTTTCCCTCAGCTCGGTTAGTGAATGGCTTCCAAATTCGTCCCATCAAACGTCATAAATCAAAGCAGAAAGAGAAAGGGTAGCTATTATGTTAGTTAGTATTTCATTTTATATACTTGCTTCGCAGTTGTTTCATGCAATGATATTTTTAAATGATGTGCAAATTTAATTCCCTTTCAATTATAAGGTATATTTGTGTAACATATATTGCATGATATTGGAGATTCTTTAGGATATTTGATATGTAATGAGATGTATACTTCCAATATTATAAATTAACAACTATGTACAAATGTCTAACGGCTATATTTTGAGTAATACAATCATCTGTGTAGAAAATTTAGCCTTCGCAAGAACTTGTTGGAGAGGAGGCAAAATTTTAGTAAAAGTAAGCTACCTTGAATATTAGTGCACATAATAGACGAATAATTCAGCATGGGAGTTGAGTTGGATTGTCTAGGAGTTTTAAGATAAATAATGGAAAGAGGAAATTTTTTTTTGGCCCTTGAAAACAAAGTGTTTTTG
Source organism: Theobroma cacao (assembly GCF_000208745.1). NCBI lineage: Eukaryota > Viridiplantae > Streptophyta > Magnoliopsida > Malvales > Malvaceae > Theobroma > Theobroma cacao. Next base: position 13,161,088 of record NC_030852.1, read on the forward strand.
AAAATAACATTCCAGATAAATTTAACTATTTTTAGCCACTAAAAGAGATTTTGAGATAAAAATGCCCTTAATGAGACATCTTCGGTGACGCACACTCTTAAACAAGTAAAAAGCTAGAAAATAAATATGCGAAGAATTTCTGAACATCTATTTTTGTACAAAACATCCAATTTTGCCCCAGAAGCTTGTGCAAAACAAAATAATGGTTTTTTAGATATTTCAGACATGGCATTTAGATAATATGAAGGGTGATATTAAATCGAATGAGGAACCGGTCGTGATGAATCGAAAACTTGGAGAATGATGTGAAATCAGAAATCCCTAATACGGTGGTGAATCAAAAGGAGAAAGATGTGAATTTGAAGCAAGAAATGGTCGTGCTATAGTAGGCCATATGGTTTGTGTGACGGCAGGGTTTAGAGTTTGTGAAACGGAATGGTGGGAATGTGTGACAAGTCATGGTGAGAATATGTGAGACGGGTGTGACACTGTAGGGTATAGAGTTTGTGACACCGCATGGTGGCAATGTGTGACACGTCATGTCAAGCCCGACTTTATAAAATATTAGCCATGTCATTCATGTGATTGACAGAATGCTTGCATACTTGGAAAGCCTAAAAAAAAATCGTCAAAAGTCTGTAGTGAATTTAGTAGTGCAATTAAGTTGAATTAAGCCTTGAATTAGTCCAAATAGAGATTTTAAGATGAAATTGAGAATTTTAAAACTTCAGAATGACTTAAAATGGTGATTCAGAGTTCGAGGACCTATTTGGAGTCAAATTAGAATTTTCATGACCTAGGGGCAAAATGATCATTTTGCCACCCGAGGTTAAGATGTGAGTGTTGGATAAAATTTTTGACTAAGATTGACTATTTAGAACATAATTTGAGTTTGAGAAGTGAAAAATTTTAATTCTGACATTTTTTCGAGCATAGGGGTAAAATAGTCATTTTACCACCCTAAGCGCAAAATTGTAATTTTACATCACCCAATACTTGTCCAACACATGGATTTTATCCAATATTATCATGGATAATTGAGAAAATTTATATGGTGAAGAGAGATTGCTTAATGAGTAAGAATGACACATGGACTAATGGAATGGCGACATGTGTTAAATTCTCATCCATTTAATATTTTTCTTATAAATTAGCATAAAATCAGCCTATTTCTCTTCATATGGCCGGCCAAAACAAGAACAAAGGAAGAAAAGAAGAACAAAAACCCTAGGTGAAAAAATTCAAGGAAAAAGTGTGAAAATTCAAGGAAACAAGTGACAAAAGGTAAGATTTATCAATTCTAGCTTGTGATCTACCTTTCCTATGTATTTTTTTTCATTTTCCATGGTTTAGAATCAAGTTTGCATGAGGATACCCTTGCTGGCCGAACATGGGGGGAGGAGTTTTGATGCTTGATTTGGTTAGATTTTAAGATATTTTAGTGTTTTTAGTTAGTTAGTGATGTGTAGCATGAAAATCAAGTAAGAAAAATTCATTTTCTCCCATTACCCATTATTGGCCGAATTTACCATGTAGAGTGTGGATGGTGGATTTGATTTTAATTCAAGTGAATTGGTTAGGAAATGATGAATTATGGTGAGAAAATCAAGTAGGAAAAATCATAGTGTTGATGCACCCACCATGGCCGAAATTCCCAAGAGAAAATGTGAAGATAATTTTGTTAAATTTTATGCTATTTGACTTGTGTTTGATGGTTTGGAGAATTGGAAGAAAAATGGAATTAATTGGAGTTAAATTGGACATATTGGCCAATTAATCGAGTGATAGTTCAAATTAGACCGATAACGTTTTATTTAGGTACACAATTGAATTTGTGTAGAACACCGTGTTTAGACAATAATTCGAACAATTTGCATTCCATTCAATGCATCCATATAGTTTTATAACGGTTTAGCATTAATGTGGTAAATTGCTTGATTATGAATTATGTCTAGGTGGTGAATCCTTCGATAAAGGCAAAGAAATTGTACCCGAGGATCGATAGTCGGAGTACTAAAAAAATTCGACTCTCAAAATAGTGAGTAACCGTATCATCATTTTAATTATCTAAAGTGGTTTTTTTATTCGATTTTGTGAATTTTATGGAGAATGAGTTAAATGGTAAATCTTTGTGTTTTGTAGCTAAAATGTGATTTAATGAAATGATATTATAACATCGTCTTGAAATTGAATGGTGGTTTGAAAATAGAGTATTTGGAGACTATTTTCATGTGTTGTAAATTCATGGTTCTAATTGATTGGCTTATGGTAATATTGGCATGAATGGCTGAATTGGTATTTGTGTTGAAAATGTATAAACTGCTGTTTGCCTTGATAGGCTGGATAATGATAAAATTGCCATGTCATGCTGTTGAATTTTTATTGCATGGTGGGTTTAGCTTGCTACAATGGGAGGGTTCTATGGATCAGCCTATTAGAGGGGCACAAAATCCAGTTATTTATGTACCTCAGTCGAAGAGGAGCGTAGGGTATCTCTTGAGGTATGGTTAAAGTTCACGTCACGCCGAACCACCTCGTGATGATGAACTCCGCTAACGCCAAGGAACGGCTATGTTTTTAAAATAAAAACATGATTTATGCGTACATAACTTTTTAACAGCCTTGGCGAACTCGGTTAAATGCCTCGATCAAGGTATTCCCGAGAATGATTTTGACAGGAGCCAAGCTTTTAAGATACTCATAGGCCATGCTGATTATTTAAATGAAATGAATATTTATGTTATGAATTACATATTGAGATGGAATATTTTAATCGTCTCCATTTACTCGACTTTAGAGATTTTGGATGGTGTTTGTTTACCCACTGGGATTATATAATCTCACCACCCTTATTTTCACCCATTTTAGGCTCAAAAAAGGCTGTAGATAGCTGATTTCAACGAGGCTACCATTAGATTTGCATCCTCCAAACTGTAGGTTCATAGTCTTTCTTACTTTTGATTATTCGTGGGCCCACTAGTTATTGTAAATTAAGTTAAATACTCTGGCTTACTATATTATAGTATGTATGAATTTATTTTGCTTTTACGCTACAAAAATTATTTACCGGTAACTCTAAAAATATTGTTTTATAAGAAAACATAATATTTTATTGAATATTTCTTTTATTTTTTATTATTATATCTAAATAATCATAATTTCATTTTAAATGAAGGTTTTAGACGTTTAAACTTAGTTTTGATTATGAATTATGTATTTTATACTCGCATATTACATTCTTAGTTGGTTTTGAAATTTTTAAGAAAAAATGACCAAAATGCCCTTGTGAGACAGAAATTATTTTTTTTATTGTTTTAAGTTGGAATTAGTTTAAAATATATTAGAACATAATATTTGGCAACAGTTACTCACAGGGGAAATGAGAAACTGATATTAAAGCCTTGCGGGGTTTCGGTTGGCATTCTAGGTAATGAGTGTCCATCGGGACACCGCGACGGTTGTCACGGGCTCGAAGGGAGTACCGGATCGTGACACGTCATGGTGAGAATATGTGAGACAGGTGTGACACAGCAGGGTATAGAGTTTGTGACATGGCATGGTGGCAATGTGTGACACGTCATGGTGAGAATATGTGACACGATAGGGTTTAGAGTGTGTGACAAGTTAGGGTGATAATGTGTGAGACGACACGGTGAGAATATGACAGGGGTGTAACATGACAAGGTTTAGAGTGTGTGACACACCATGGTCAAACGTGTGACACGACATGGTTATAATGAGTGAAGCGACGTAATGATAATGTGTGACACGGGTGTGACATGACAGGGTTTAGAGTGTGTGACACACCATGGAGGGAATCTGTGACACGGTAAGGTGATAATGTGTGAGACGGCACGGTGAGAATATGTGACGTGGGTGTGACACGACAGCGTTTAGAGTGTGTGACACGCCATGGTCAGAACATGTGACACAGTAGGGTCATAATGTGTGAAACGACACAGTGATAATGTGTGACACGGGTGTGGCACGACAGGGTTTAGAGTGTGTGATACGCCATGGAGGGAATTTGTGACACGGCAGGGTGATAATGTGTGAGACGGCACGGTGAGAATATGTGACACGGGGTGTGACATGGCAGTGTTTAGAGTGTGTGACACGCCATGGTCAGAACGTGTGACACGGCAGGGTCATAATGTGTGAAACGTGTCACGACCCGAAACTCCCCATCTAGCCCGTGCCAATCACCGCGAAGCCTCGACAGACATTCTTCACCTCGAATGCCGATCGAAACCTCGCAAGGCTCTCGTATCAGCTTTCGCACTTCCCCGGTGAGCAATAGTTATCAAATATCGTAATTCAAAGGGTTACGAGTCATTTCCAAATAAGAACATAACATATTTTTTCTGGCTCACAAGGGCATTTTCGTCATTTTTTGTCGAAAATCTCAAAACTTGCTAAAAATGTAGTAAGTAAGGAGAAAATATATATTTAGTGATTTAAAAACAAATTAAGTATCTAAAACGTTCATTTGAAGTGAAAATTTGACCATTTGAATATAATAAAATATTCAATAAAATAAACTATTTTCTTGTAAAATAATTTTTATAAAGCTATCGGTAAATAATTCTTATAGCGTAAAAGTTAATTATATTCATATATACTATAAAGCAAATAACCAAAGTATAAAATTACTTTTATAGTGACATGTGGGCTCACATCTAACCAAAATGCATCGGAAGCTGAAAACCTACAGCTTTTGCCGATTCAAGTTCAAATGAAGGTCCTTGTCAAAGTTAGCTAACTATGAAATTCCCCGAGCTTGAAATGTGAGGAAATAAGGGTGGTGAGATTATAAAATCCAAGTGAGTAAACAGACACCATATAAACTATCTAAAGGCGAGTAAATGAAGACGAATTAAAATATTCTTTTCCAATATATGTTTTATAACATAAATATTCAGTTTACTCAATTAATCAACTTGGCTTATATATCTCACAAAACTTGGCTCCTGCTAAAATCATTCCCGGGGATGCCTTGGCCTAGGCATCTGACCATGACCACCAAGGCTGTTAAATGTCTTTACATCCGAAATTCTAGCCATGCCTTGGTGTTGGCTGAGTCTCACTCTCACGCGGTGGTCCACGTGAAGTGCACTCAAATCTTTACCTCCAGAGACACCCTCCACACGGCTCTTCGATAGAGGTAAGGTATACCTGATTATGTGCCCCCTCTTTTAGGCTGGTCCACATAACCTCCACTGCAGGGATTATGGATTATTTTATCTACCACCTGATTTATAGAATCTTTATCTGCATGACATGGCAATTTATCGCAACCTAGCCTCTCAAGGCTGAATACATAGTACAAATAATTTTAACGCCAAAAATCAGTTTAGCCATTCATGCTCATATATTGTCATAAGCTATTCAATTTAAAACCATAAATTTACAACACATCAAGTGGTCTCTAATTACTCTATTTTCAAAACTATAATTCAATTTCAAGACAGTGTGATAAAATCATTTCATTATATCACATTTTGCTTATAAAACACAAGATTTACCATTTAAACTCATTTTCCATAAAATCACAAAATCGGAGAAAAACCACTTTAGATAATTAAGATGATAGTAAGGTTACTCACAGTTCTAGGAGTCGATATACTCCTAATCCCAGTCTTCAAGTACAATCTCTGTACTTTTACCAGTGTAATTTGCTCACTACCTATCCACAATGTACAATACATAATTCACCACATTAATGCTTGACCATTATAAAATCAATTTAGGCTCGATGTATATGCATGATATGATATGCAACTTATCCGACTACCGCTTAAACGCAGTGTTGACCCAATTCGGCCTATTACCCGATTAAATGACATTTGTATCCGATTTAATCCCAAATTACTCCATTTCATTTCTAATATTTCAATTCACTAAATATAATTCCAATAATCTAAAATTCAGCCTAACAACCCTCACAATTCTTCTTGAAAATTTCGGCCATTGTGGTGCATTATCACTAAAAATTTTCCCATTCCAGTTTCTCACCATAAATCATCATTTCATCAATTTTTCAACCAATTCACTTGATCACAAAATCAATTCATTACTTCTACACTTCACATAGGGTTCGGCCATTGAAGGTTCATGGGAAAAATGGATTCTTTTCTTGTTGTTTTGTTTCTAAACATGCTTAACTAAATCTAAACACCAACATAACTCAAAATCAAACAATTCCAACATCATTTCTCTCACCAAACCCATTCGGCCAGCCATGATTTTCCCATGAAAACATACAATCCAACCATGGAAATTAAGGAGAAATGCATGGGTAAGGTAAATCACTAGCAAAATAAAAAAAAATTTACCTTTGCCTGATCAAATCATTGAATTCTAACACTTTCTCTTTGATTTTCCCCACCTAGGGTTTGTTCTTCCTTGATTTCTCTTCTCTTCTGGTTTGACCGACCCCTATGGGAGAAATGGGCTGATTTTTAGGCCATTTTATAAAGAAACAATAAAATAATAAAAGCATGACACATGACATTTCCTTATTGGTTCAAATTTTAAATATTTAACTTTTAATTCTTTAATTCTCCACCACACATTTATCATGTTTATCCATTTCCATGATGAATAAAATCACTTGGCCTTGACAAGTGTCAGGGGTGAAAATTTACTGATTTGCCCCCGGGGCGGTACAATTACCGTTTTACCCTTATACTCCAAAAATATCGAAATTACAACTTTTTCACTTATCAACTTCAAATTATACTCCAATGAGTTAAATGTGATCAATCTTGATCAAAAACTTCTTCCAATATTCCAATTTTATCCTCAAGTGGCAAAATTACCATTTTACCCCTAGATAGTGAAAATTTTGATTTGACTCTAAATTAATCCTCGAACTTCGAATCACCATTTTCAGTCATTCCTTGATTGTAAAATTTTGAATTTCACCTTAAAATCCCTATTTGACCTAGCTCGAGGTTTATATCAACTTTATTGTAGCTTTAGGTACAATATCGACTTTTGTCGATTTTTCGAGGCTCTTTTAGTATGTAAACATGCTATCCATCACATGTATGTCTTGACAAGTATTTTACAAGGTCGGGCTTTACAAAACGGCAAAGTGATAATGTGAGACACGGGTGTGACACGACAGGGTTTAGAGTGTGTGACACGCCATGGAGGGAATTTGTGACATGGCAGGGTGAAAATGTGTGAGATGACACGGTGAGAATATGTGACACAAGTGTGACACGACAACGTTTAGAGTGTGTGACATGTCATGGTTAGAACGTGTGACACGACAAGGTCATAATGTGTGAAACGACACAGTGATAATGTGTGACACGGGTGTGATACGACAAGATTTAGAGTGTGTGACACGCCATTGAGGGAATTTGTGACACTCCAGGGTGATAATGCGTGAGACGACGCGGTGAGAATATGTAAGATGGGTGTGACACGACAGCGTTTAGAGTGTGGGACATGCCATGGTCAGACGTGTGACATGGCATGGCTTGAACGTGTGACACGCCATGGGTTGAATATGTGACACACCATGGTGTGAAAGAAGGTGGGCAAATGACAAGGAAGGCGTTTGGACTTCCACTGAATGAATGAAATTAATATAAAAGGCCATTTCATTTTAATTAAATATTTTTCTGAAATCGTAAACGTTTGTGTGAAGGAAGTAAGAGAGTTTTATTCATTCTTCATTCCAAAAGGTAGCAAAGAGTTCGACTTCGTTCTTTGTAAGCTTAACTACATCACAGCAACAATGTCGGCTATCAGTGAAGAGGTCAGTTAGTCTAAAATTAATCTTTCTTCTGTTCGTTGATTTTTTGCTAGGTTGGTTTGATATGTTGGTGTTTTTTGCAATTGTTATGCTTTGTTTAAGCTGTTTTCTTTCTGTTTTTTCTTTTGTTATTTCTTTGCTTAAATTGTTATGCTTTGCAATTGATATGTTGCTTAAACTGTTTTCTTCCAAAGTGTTGAAGGGGGTCCGTGTCTACAAATGGCGTGTTGTGGGTTAACTGGTTTTTTGGGTTTTTAGCGTGTCACGACTGTTCCTAGCGTGTTGTGGCTTAACTGGTTTTTTGGGTTTTTAGAGTGTCACGGTTGTTCCTGGCGTGTTGTGGGTTAACTGGATTTTTGGGTTTTTGGCGTGTCACGGTTGTTCCTGACGTGTTGTGGGTTAACTGGTTTTTTGGGTTTTTAGCGTGTCATGTCTATTCCTAGCGTGTAGTGGGTTAACTGATTTTTTTGGTTTTTGGAGTGTCACGGTTGTTCCTGGCGTGTTGTGGGTTAACTTGATTTTTGGGTTTTTGGCGTGTCACAGCTGTGCCTGGCGTGTTGTGGGTTAACTGGTTTTTTGGGTTTTTAGTGTGTCATGGTTGTTCCTGGCATGTTGTGGGGTAAATAGATTTTTAGGTTTTTGGCGTGTCATGGCTATTCCTGGCATGTTGTGGGTTAACTGATTTTTTGTGTTTTTAGCGTGTCACGGCTATTGGTGTAACGAGTCAGTAATTACAGTGACTGGCGTGTCACGACACGGATATGCATGGCGTGTCACGACACGGATATGAATGGCATGTCACGACATTTGACTTGATATGTATGGCGTGTTACAACATTTATTTTTTTCTTCAGTATACCTTGTTTCCACATTATGGGTTAACTCACTCATGCACGTGTGCCATGTTTTGCAAGTGCAGTCCAGTCAATATGAGGATCTTGATAGTTTGCTTCTTGTGCCGAGGGAGAAGTGGGTGTTCAATGTCGCTATCAACACCCACTGTAAGTGGTCGCAACTGCATTACATCAACAATACTCTCCAAGAGAAAGGGGAGTACGATGTAGTGAAGCGTACATGTTTCGGAATGCTGCTGGACGTATATCCATAAGGCTACTTCAACGCTGGTCTCCTGCATAACATCATGATTCATCGAATCAATGAGACAGAGGCAACGGAGCACGAGCTATGGTTTGCCATTGGCAAGAGCAAGGGGTGGATATCAAAGCAGGAGTTCCGCCTTATCATCGGACTGAAGTTTGGTCCAATGCCCGATGTGTTCAGATGACCATACGAGGTTGTTGCGGACGGAAGTCATGCCAGATATTGAAACGGGCAGCAGAGCATTAAGCTGTAGGAGTTGCTTGATACTTTTCGCGGAGGTAACTGTCATAGCCCAATTTTTGGGCCATGACCGGCATAAGGGCCCAATGGGCTCAGCCCACTAAGCCTAAGCAAGCCTATTTACATAATCTTATACATTAATCCACGTTTCTTTAAAATTCAAAATTCGTAGTGTTCAAGTATAGTTCTTTTGAAAACAATTCATAAAACCCAATCATGCATTCATAATGGCATCATCAACCACTATATACATATATAGATTAACAAATGAATCTTAATATTCCACATCAAGTATTCATATACACATAATTAGACCTTGACCGTCAGTGGAGTGACTTCGAGCACGGTTGCTAATATTTAATGTCATGGTAAACCTACCGAGCAATGGATAGGGAGGAGCACCTCGTCCTAGGACCCGGTCACCTTTAACTCAAATAACCTAAAACATGAAGTTTAAAAATGTGAGTATAAACCCAGTGAGTGAACATAGGAAGGGAACAAGCAACGTTAAGGAAAGTTTAGAAATCATGATGCACTTAAGTTCAAAAAGAATGCAATTTAGTTTAACTCTTATTAAAACCCCTCATTTCAAACTTGATTAAATATATTCCTTAATGTTGAGAGTCCATGATCAACTATGGTGCTAAAAAAATGGAAAATGGGGCAGCAACCAAATAAGGTAGCAAGCAAAATAGAATGTTTCTCGCTGCAATGACAAAATCAACTTGAAAATACTTAACAATTTTCAAGATTCAACATGCAAGATTTCACATATATTACAACCATATACCATATTCATGAACTGCCTATTACATATATATATATATATATATATATATATATATACATAACCACCAATACCACCACCACCTCACCCAACTCATGTGTAACCCCCACATCGCACACATAGTTGGAGTTATCGTGTGCATCCCCCATATCGTGCACAACTAATACCACCATGTGCCTCCCCCACATCGCGCACAGGTAATATCATCATCCACACTCCCCCAACTGTCATCACCGGCATGTGCTCCCCCACATCGCGCACATGCTCAGTTATAATTACAACAATATTACTATCAATACATATCATATAAATTTAGATATATATATCAACATAATACAGGGCACATGGATTCATCATAGTCGCATTCCACAACGCAAAACGTTCCATTCAAAAGCTTGTTCCCATGCATATTTTAGAGAAAATAGATGAAATATTTCAATGGATTTAATCAAACACATATACCCTAATCCCAAAACATTTTAATGTAAGTTCACTCACCTTACGATAGCGGGATATTACATCGCTATTTGTTCGGAGGCGTATCTAGCTATTCCTACTTGCAGGTCGCTTGTTATTTCCTCCGGCACGCCACCACAGTACTCTAACTTTACCTTTGTATTTCCTAGCAACAATTCAAATACAATTACCTTTAGTGTACATCATTCCTACTTCTCTTTTTCCTTCAATCACGAATCCTTGTTCAACTAACTTATATCTTGATACATTTTTACCAAAGTTGCCTTTATCCTTTACTTGTGTAATTATTTAGATTATAGATACCGACAACTTATTTATAACTCTAACACATATATTAATCTTGTCTAAGGATATTTATCAAGTTTAACCATCATTTCCACAACAATTACCTAACATATGGCAGCAACTACAAATTTACTTCCATCAAACACTTTCTAAGTTTACATGTAACACTATTCTCATTTACATGTTGCCACCAAGCATAACATCAATATCCATTCCTACGCACCAACATCCATAACCTTTTAAGCTTTTCCTAACAACATATATATCCACACAATTCATTTCTTTTCCAAACTTCTAATTAATATAATTTCCTTCCAACCATACCCATGACACCACAATAATACTACATATTGTACGCAATCATTCCCACCATAGTAAATCAATCGTAGGCTTCAAATTATAGTATGAAGCTTACCACTTGGTTTTAGCTTGGATTTCACCCAACAAAATTCATAATTCCCTCACACCCATGGCCACCATAGCTGCCACAAATTGATTCACTCATTATTTTTCCAAGGATTTAACCAACCATGAGCTTAAAAACACAAAATCCTTACCTTATGTTTCTTGAACTACAAAACTAAGCTTTTTCTTCCTTCCTCTCTTTTTCTTTCTTCTTCTCCTAGGGTTTAGATGTGCTGAAAATTGGGGTTAGAAGCTGCAGGTTTAGTGCCCAAGAAGTTTGGAGAAGAAAGACGTAACAAAAGAAAGGAAATGAAAAGAAAACAACGAAAAGAATTTGAAAAAAACTCCATTTTCATGGTGGTGAATGAGAAGATGGCGTTGGAAGCTTCAAGAATGAAGAAGAAAATATCTTGTTGGGAGGATAAGGACGGTTATGGCTGACAAGGATGAGAGTCAAAGCTTCCTTTGGAAGCTTTGACCAAACTTTATGCAAAATTACCGTTTTGCCCTCTAAGTTTCTTCCCTTTTTAATTTAGTCCTCCCAACACTCATTTAACTCCAATTTTCTTCTATTATCTTCTTCTACACATGTACAAACAATGTGTAAAGTTTGTACCCCAATGCGGTGTCCCCATAATATTTAAAATATTTATTTACTCGCGCTATTTTTATTTAATAAAGACACGCGGGCCCCATTAACGTCATTTTTCTTTGAAATTTTCTCGTTCTTCTTCTCCCCCACTTAGATTGACCATATACTCCTCCTTCATGGAAAATTTTGACACTGAATAAAATATTAATATTTTAATAATATTTTATTAATAAAATATTATTTTATTTCAAAAATTTCCTCATCTCCTTGTTACCCAAAATACCTTATTATGCCTCAATTCACTTTCGAATAACTTTTTATCTCACAAACTTTCCTGATAAAAATATTATTATTTTTTCGCGTGTGGAATATTTTATCCCAAACTATTCCTTTCATCTTTCATCATTTTTAAACATTATAATTAACCTTAATTGGCATCCGATAAGCTTTATTAGTCACCATATCAAAATACGGGGTATGACAGTAACTTTCAGCGATCAGGCGACTCGACCAAGATGGAACTTGTCTTGATCGCGAATAACATTTTATTTGGTCAAGACTACCTTAGACGCGTGACACCTTGGCTATTGTCATTGGTGGAGGACATCGATACGTAGAATGTCTTCCCATGGGGTCACTATGTTTGGAGGCTGACTGAGGACTACCTTTTGAAGGGGTTCGAAGTGCCTACCTCAAACTCGCAGAAGGCTACTCGTTTACGGTACAACATTTATGGATTCGCATGGGTGATACAAGTACTATCACTAAACATTTATCCATTTCGTTTTGACATAAAAATTTATGGTGGCACTCGTTTATCATTTACGGTATGATAATGTTACATTTGACTTGCAGTTCTGGGAAATGGAGGCAATTTCGACCTTCCAAAAAACAGTTGCCCCCTCTGCTCTGAAGGACGTCTACCCACGTATATGCAAATGGTAATGTAATAAGAAGTCGAAAGACTTCTACAAAATAGTTGAGAAGTTGGAGTCATCTGAGCAGGTGAGTGAACAACTACTAATTTCTGCTGTGCATTTGTAGAATAATTTTGCCTAAAATTTAATCACAATCCCTATTTTACAGTTGTGGGTAGTCGAGACCTTAGAGCCCACCCCGAATGAGACTAGCCGGGAGTATTTTGTGGACATTGATGTCCTATTATCTAAGGGCCACCAGCACGTGCCAATAGGGCACTTGGAGGATCGGCCAGACTGGGGCTTAGGTGCTCTAGAAAAGAGGAGAATTAAAAGAGAATAGAGCCATTGGTGACATGAAGCGGAGGCGCACTGCCGCGGCTTTAGTGGATGAGCTGTCAAGCCCTGAGTTGATGGAGGAAGGGGACAACCATGGCCATGGAGTGAACAGTCGGTAAGGAAGATTTTAACGATTTGTGTTCAACAATTCCATATGTGATTATCGAATAACATATCTGTGTTTGCAGTTGGACCAAGCAACAACAGCTCCTCAACCACCGACAGGTCCTTCTCAGACGCACACTGTTAATGAGCTGTCGGTAAGATCGGTTGTAACAATTTGTGTTCAACATTTCTGCATATATTTATCGAGTAACATAGTAATTTTTATCATTGTAGTTGAGGGAGGCGACGATAGCTCCTCAACCACTGATTGGTCCTGCTCAACCGCACAGTGGTAACGAGCCGTCGGTATGGATTTTAATGTTCTAACGATTAATGTTCAACAATCCCTTATATGATTATTGAATAACACAGTAATATATGTTATTGCAGTTGACCCATTCGACAAAAGCCAATGATGGAGTAGTCACGAAGCTTCAGCTGCGACGGATCATGCACCGGCATAAAAAAGACATGTCGGAGTGAAGGCTTAGATTCAGTCATTGACTCTGGCCATGCAGACGTTTGAGGACCGTGTCGTTGCTCCTATTCTAGAGGGCTTGAAATCATAAGTACAATATTCTATCTTTGCTCATATATTGGTCATTTATGTTTAGTAGGTGTAGTTCTATTTTTTGTTCTCGATTTATGGTTTATGGTATTTTATGAGCTAACGGATTTTCCCATTTGTCTCGTTCTGTAGGGTGGTCCTTCATCTCACAATGCTGGTGAGGACGACGATGATGTTGATGATGGGCAGCATGATGAAGCTGCTGTTCATATTCACGATGATGTTGTTGGCCGTGACGGAGATGATGCTGTGGTAGGGGATGTGACCCTTCAATCAGATGATGCTGAAGGAGTCCATGTTCCTCAAGTTGATTCGGTTATTGATGCATCTGCTGGAGGGAAGGGGGACCTTCACTCACTCGTGGCTGAAGGAGTCCATGTTCTTGAGGCTGATTCGGTTATCGATGCATTTTCGAGAAGGGAGGGGGACCTTCACTCACTTGTGGCTGAAGAAGTCCATGTTCCTGAGGCTTATTCGGTTATCAATGCATCTGCGGGAGGGGAGGGGGACCTTCAGTCGCTTGTGGTTGAAGGAGAACATCTTTTTGAGGCCTATGCAGTAATTGAGGTAGCAGCAAGAGGGGATGGGAACCTTTCATCTCTTCAGGCTGAAGGGGACCATCTTCCTCAGAGCACTCTTAAAACCAGCGGGACATGGTTGTTGTTAGTACAGTCTGATGTCCATCATTGTGCAGCATAAATTTCAGACCCAACTGAGCTGGCACGAGTCAAACTGGCAAGCAAATACATGTCAAGCCCATATATCAACCCCTCAGTGAGTCGTTGGGATATGAAGGACGCAATGGTGGAAGCATACGAAGCTTTCAAGAAAGACGAGTGTGTGAGGTAAGCTCATAAATAACATTGCAAATATTGTTTTTTAATGAAACATTAATCTACAAGGCTTTTGAAATTCATTTTGTTACATATGCAGGCTTGACGTTGGGATCTTAGGGGATCAAGGTGCTGAAATTTTCACAACATTAGAGGATCCCAAAGAAGAAATGAGTAGTGAACATATAAACGCATGCCTCAGCGTACTCTGTAAGCGAATGATAGGGCCGAAGTTGAAGCTGTACACTACCCGTGCATGTGTGGTTGACACGATATTCTTCGTAAGTTTATTTGAAAATTTTTTAATTCTGAAAATACTAAGTTTTTTATTGCATTAAGTGTAAGCTAATGTATACATGCTTCACAGGACACCATCCATCTGCTACACACCGCATTTCCAATTGAAGATGCCCGATCCACGATAGAAATTTTGTATGAGTTGTGGGGGTACATGGAGGGTGAGAGGCCGACATATGACAAAAAATGGGAAGATGTCGATTTCATCCTCGCACCTTGCAATGTGAGCGGGCATTGGGTGGTAGCAAAGATCGACTTGGTGAGGTGGACGATAAAGGTGGTGGACTCCCCAAGAACTTCGGATGCTAAGGATAACGGAGTGCGTGCGGCTCAGATGACACCCCTTACGACTATTATGCCAATCATCTGCCACTAAGTCGGTTATTTCAACAAAACGCACCGAAAGACACGGGATTTGACGTCGATGCCATTGGAAATCCATTTGCCAAAAGCTAAAGTGCATCGGCAGAATGATAGTGTCAGCTAGGTATGTTCATGATAAGGTACATTGACGATATTTTGCAATTGAAAAATATCAGAGTTAAGTAGAATATGATTGTAAATATGCGTCACGAATATGCTCTAGAAGTTTTTTCCAACAGTTGTGAGAGCGAACCTTGAACATATTGGCCCTTGTATGTACATCATTTTTTTTTGTATATACAATTAATTTTATTAATTTTAATATTCGTACATTTTACACATTACTTTCCCATTACTTCTTCTTTATCAATTCAAACACAGTGCCTATCAATATTAGAAGCTGATGTAAATTTTAAATTACTACTGCAACCACGTGGCGTGTCACCCTAGTGGGGCATGGCGTGTCACCCCACAAGACTACAACAAGTTAGCATGTCACGCCAGAAGTTTGCATGCACTCAGCGTGTCAGCATAATTGGCCCGTGCCGTGTCACCCCACAAGATTGCAACAAGTCAGCGTGTCACGTCAGAAGTCTGCATGCACTCAGCGTGTTACCACAATTGGCCCCTGTCGTGTCACCCCACAAGACTGCAACAAGTTAGCGTATCACGCCAGAAGTATGCATGCAAGCACTCAGCGTGTCACCATAATTGGCCCGTGCTGTGTCACCCCACAAGACTGCAACAAGTCAGCGTGTCATGCCAGATGTTTGCATGCACTCAGCGTGTCACCACAATTGGCCTCTGTCGTGTCACCCCACAAGACTGCAACAAGTCAGAATGTCACGTCAAAAGTCTGCATGCACTCAACGTGTCACCACAATTGGCCCCTGCCGTGTCACCCCATAAGACTGCAACAAGTCAGCGTGTCACGCCAGAAGTCTGCATGCAAGCACTTAGCGTGTCACCATAATTGGCCCGTGCTGTGTCACCCCACAAGACTGCAACAAGTCAACGTGTCACGCCAGAAGTCTGCATGCGCTCAACGTGTCACCACAATTGGCCAGTGCTGTGTCACCCCACAAGACTACAACAAGTCAGCATGTCATGCCAGAAGTCTGCATGCACTCAGCGTGTCACCACAAGCATTTGTTCCCACTCAGTGTGTCACCACAAGATGCCATTCACATCTACCAATTACAACCTAATCTCAACCCCCACACCAGATGATCAAAACTGCCACGTGGTGTTTCTTTTATTAGCTTAGGATAATTTAGATGAATTAATTTAATTTTATATCTCTTAGGAGATTTGATTGTAAGAACATAAAAGGTTAAATCAAATGAAATAGAAAGGAATTAAATCAAATCATTAATTGTTTAATACAAGTGGTAATAAAATATGAGAAATGGGGTAACAAAATAGGGACTTCGCAAGTCTATTTAGTGCTCAAAACTACGAACAAAATGACATGAATACTTAAATAATATATCTACAAAATTAATAAAAGAAATAAAGACTCATCTACAAGAGGAAACTAAGAAACACTAAAAAATATGAATGAATGTAAGATACTGCAAGAGGAAATTGTGAGAAAGGTATTGCACATGGGTTACACATTTAGTTAGGCGAACAAGCTGTCTTCATCCACAACACACCCTACATTTTCAGACATTGTCCTTCGTATTGGACAGTTGTTGCGTGTGTGACCGGTTTGTCTGCAACTTGAACATGTTTTAGGTCGACGCACTTGTGGAGGAACCAATTGACTTGAAGATTGTGCCGGATTTGTGGATGGAATTGAAAATGAGGATGGGCAATTCTGTCTGTTATGCCCGTACCTCTTGCATTGCGAACATCTCCGTGCTCGATTGCCTTCACCAGCCGATGGAATCCTTCTCTTCCTAGGTCTTCGTGCTTGGCCTCGCCAAGGTGGTGGCAAGACGACAATTTGTTTCACATGAGGGGGGATGTCCCACTCACTAGGATGCCCTACCGAGCGAATGGATCCAGAATAACCCTCCACTAAAACGGTTGTCTTGTAGTAGTCAGCACAGAATTCAATGGCTTTATGTTTGCATTTACTGAAAGATACAACAAACTCAATCTTCAAGCACAATGTAAATGCTATGTCAATTAGGCTTCAAATAAGAAATAAAGATATTCTGACCTTATTACTACAATGGCATGGCTACATGGTAGTAAATCTGTTTGGAACTCACAACATGAACACGTCTTCCTAGATAGGTTTACAAGTTCATCTATCTTCCCATCTTTAACTTCGAACTCCACTCGATTGATAGGCTTAACTACAAAGCGATGTGCATCATTGAACCGTTTGCTCAACTGCCTGGCAACCCAAGGGCTGAGGGGCATGGTTACCTTGACGGCCTCCTCGTACCGATCATGGAGCCAACGCTGGAACATGTCTCTGATGAACTCGATCAAAACAGTGATTGGTATTTGTCTTGCATGCTTCAAGCATGAGTTAACACATTCCACAATGTTGGATGTCATCATTTGGTATCGCCTTGCAAGTGAACATGCACGTGCCCATCTCTCAGGCCCTATTCTCATAAGGTCAGCATGGGCTCCCGTGTAAATCTGCTTGAGCTGGTTCATATGTTTGTTGAAATTGAAAAGCTTATAGCAATCTCGAGTAAGGGTGAAAATAATAGAAACGTCGTCGTGCTTGAACTTGTTTTTAATGTTTTTTTTCAAGTGGTAACCGCATAAACCGTGGTGCGCTTCTGGGTATGCATTTTGGATTGCTTTCTTAATGCCGAGATGCTGATCAGAAATGAACATAGTGTTTTCAGGACAACCAATCACATCATGCAGCTTGCTAAGAAATCACGTCCACGAGTCTTCGTCCTCAACATGGCTGATGCCAAACGCAATTGGATATACACACTCGTTCTCATCTTTGCATACAACGACAAACAGAACACCCTTAAACCTGCCTTTCAGATGTGTCGCATCAATTGCAACTGTAGGACGCATTACATCCCAAAAAAATATTTGAATCTTTTTGCCTTATCAGTAGCCACTCCAATCACTGTGCTAGGATTTTCTTGTTCCAACATATAAAAATATGAGGGTAGTAGTTGAATTGACTCCTCAGGGGGACCACAAACAAGCCTCTCTGCATACTCCTTCGCTTGCCAAGCCTTACCATACAAGCATTCCAATCCCCACTAAACCCTCATCTCACAAATTATGTTCTTAGGTCTCAATGCTACTCCATTAGCTCGAAGCTTGTGTGACATAAGTTCACGAATTATCTTCGCACTCGTAGTTGGAAATTACCCTTTCAAACCATCAACAGTACAGGTGTGTACTTTATGGAACGTCCGAACTTGCCAATATTCTCCTCTATCAGGTAACTTTGTTGCACGCACACTGAACTTGCATGCCTTGTCCTTGCAACCAACCTCATAACGACCTTTACATGACCTTTTTACTCTTATCTTAAACTTTTCTTTTAGAACCAACATGTTCAAAGCACGTTTCAACTCGGCCTTCGACGAAAACATTTTTCCTTTGTATAAGCGATCATTGGCACATGTCAACTCCTTAGTGGTAATTGTTTGGAAGGAGAACCTTTCTGCACCTGCAATTAGACACGTATAAGATATCCCTGCATTTCCCCTTTCTTGATAACTGTCATTGAGCAATGTATCAAGGGAACGAATCCTGTTCTCACCAGCGATGGGGTTATTGTATATGGGGTCATCACACTGAACATCTCCTACATCAACACCTCCAACAGGTTCCGTTTCGCCTTCAACATTATTGCAAATTGGAATGTCACTATCATAAAGCCAGTCATCATCTGAACTGTCATCATGCCATTATTCAAGCTCATCATCTGAATTGTCATCAAATCTATCTTCACCGGCAGCGAACAAATCCTCATTTCCCTAATCAAATGCAGTATTACCCTCCAGCATCATAGTGTCACCCTCCAACCTCATAGTGTTGTCCTCAAGTGTCGTATTGTCATTTGAAAATGGCATTACACATTTTACAGTTTCACCCGATCGTTGCATTTGTTGGACAGAAGCAAGTAATTGGTTTGATGCACATCCTGATCGAAATTGTGCAGCCAACTGTTATGTGAATGTCGTCTATCTATCGGGCTGCATAAACTCTTGTTTATACCTCAATTGCCATTGTTGTGGGTTACGGACCGAATGCTGTGTTATATGTGAAGCATTGTAAATCTCATTTTGATTGAGTTGATTACCATGTTGTTCAACTTCTTCATGTGACATAACATTTGTTTGGCGTCCCTTAATGCTGACATACATAGCCGGAACATTCCTCTATTCTAGCAGAATTAATGCAACATCCTCATCGTCCTTGATAATTGGCCATGATAGCTCTCCGGGTGTACTGATCAATGCGTGTAACTCAATCTCGTCAATTTCTGAGTTTACCCCAACAACATCTTCAATCAGCTTCATGAAGCCCGCAAACGACAAATCACTCCTAACCCTCCGCATTCGTGACTCACCACCCTTGTAAATGCCATCCACCCATTGACCACCGTGTCTTATCACAAGTCGCACAATTGGAACCCCATTGAAATTAAAAAAAAAAATTTGCCAATCATTTTACACAATACATGCCATGTTCAAAAATTTGTTAGTCATATTGTTACACGCCATGCATATAACGTAAAATGTTGTAACACGCTATGCATATAACGTAAAATGTAGTAACATGGCATGCATATAACTTAAAATGTTGTAACACACCATGCATATAATGTAAAATGTGGTAACACGCCATGCATATAACTTAAAATGTGGTAACACGCCATGCATATAACGTAAAATGTTGTAACACACCATGCATATGACGTAAAATGTTGTAACACGCCATGCATATGATGTAAAATGTGGTAACACGTCATGCATATAACGTAAAATGTTGTAACATGCCATGCATATAACATAAAATATTGTAACACACCAACGTTGACACGCTTAAAATAACCAATGTCATGACACGTTAAAATAACGCTAACACATGTTATAGATGCATGGCGTGTAACAATTCTGGGCAATGTTTCTAATCCATGTTCTAATTTACACCAAATGTTTCAGAAATTTAAGTGTGTTGCAGCAATAAACCCAATAACAGGTACCTTGATGTCATCTCTACTATAGTGTCTATTAATCTACGACAATATGGCCAGATGTCGAGAGATAGATCACAGCCCGATGACGATGGTGCTCAACAAAAGTTGACAGAGTTCATACAGTTCAGAGATCTGAGAGAGATGACGACGATGGTACTCAACAGAGAGTTGGTAGAGTTGAGACAGTTCAGAGAGTTGAGAGAGAAAGATGGCCGAGCTTAAACAGTTGAGCATTTATTTATTTCTATTTTCTCTCTAGTGGGAGGGAGATATCAGGACCCTAATTTGAAACGATGTTTTGAAAGGCATTTTGGTCTACTCATGCTTCTTTTTGGCTAGAAACAGATAACTTTATATGAATGGTTATTTATTAAATCATCTCATCACGAGGTCCTTTTCTCACAATTTCCTCTAATGGGAAATGTAAAGGACTTAAGCACGAAGGTTGTCTATGTAAGAAAAACGTACCGATTAAAACATTATTGTGGAATAATTTACTCTAATTAAGCCTGTAGTAGTCTTGTATCTTTTGAAAACTAATGCAAAATGACTCCAAAATCTTAATTTTTGAATGTCTTACGAGCCTATCATTTTACAAAGACCCAGGGTAAGAAATTGCTACAAAATTCAGTAATAATCACACGTTTGATAGTACAAGAATCCTAGCCTAATGATGGAGGGAAAGTGGTTTCTCTTTAATGTGTAGAAAGTTTCCTACTCTTGTAATTTTGAGAGCACTCTTAGTGAATTGTTGTGTACCGTTAGGCGAAATATCCAAACCTATTTATAATCCTTTGAAGATCAACTAATAACTTTCATCATGATAATCTTAATAATATTTTATTAGATGATGTTAATATCTAGCAATCTTGATAATTAATTTTATCAAGAAAAAAGGATAAAATGTTTTCTTAGATAATCTAATCGAAATAAGATGATCATCATGGGTGTTAATCTTAAAATCAAACTGTTCCATTTAAATGTGGTGCATCCACATAGCATGCAACTTTATTAATTATTTGTGGATAATTAACTAATATTCAATTAATTAATATTGAATATTATTCTGATATTCATTAATTGAATAATTAAAAATAAATGTTTGAGATAGGATATAAATTTAAATTTAATTTGTTTAAATTTAAATTATCTATCCATTATGTTTAAATTTAATTTGTTTAAATTTAAATATAATATCCCATCTCTATATCCCTAATACGTCTATAAATAGTGAACAGATGTACTAGTTTCAATACACAGCCAAAGAGTGAATGTGAGTTCTTCTGTAAGTCAAAAAAACCAAAAACTATTTTCTCTTCATTCTTGTGGTACCATCAAAGGCCAAGGGGTTTTGAAATGTGTAATTTCTTGTAAAGGACTCTAGTAGCCACTCCATAACAACGAGAGTGAAGAAATTATTGTGTGCACGAAGGAGGATTTGTAAGTAAAGCTTCTTCGATCAGAAAGGGAGTGGAATATTTATCTGAAAAGGGATACACACCTCCCAAAAGTGGTATTAGAGCAGGTTTTGGCTTACTTTCATCCTTTTAACTTGTATATATTTTGAAAGAGTGTTTTGACTATGATTTTATTTAATTTAAATTACCGGTACTAATTTATTATGTATAATCTATAAAAGTTGTTAAGATTGATATAGGGAAGGAGTAAGCTTTAATCCAGTGTAAATAGGTGCATTGGTGTAAGGCCACGTGGCATCTTATGGATGGCAGCAAAACCAAAAAAGAGTGAGAAAAGAAAATACAACTAGCAGTATTCGAACCTCTTGTTAAGAAAGTCATTCAGACTTTGAAAATATCTTTTAACCACTACACCAAGGAAGCATCCTTGAGATGAGAGTACGACAAATAATAAAGACCAAAAGGGTCCGAACACTGCCACAAAGGGCTTGATGTGGCAGCCACATCAAGCCAAATGATATATTTTTCTTAATTGCATTTTTGCCTCACAAGTGTCTGTTTTTACAGAATGACTCCAAAGTTTTGTTTGGTACTTAAAATTTCACAAAAAAAAATTCAGAATATTATTTATGCTTTTGGCATGTTACAATTTTATTAAATTCACATGCATTATAAATATGGTTAATTAATCAGTTAATTAACCACTTTTTTTTTTCTTATATGTTGTATATTAGAAATTATTTTCTTTTAAAACATATATATCAATTTAGCAAATGTTTGTTAATTCAATTATTTTACATATGTTGTAAAATGCTATGTACCATATAAGTATATTTTATAATTATTTTACTTATTTGTTAGGTAAAATTTATAAAAATGCATGATGTAATTATTTTACTTATTTGTTAGGTAAAATTTATAAAATGCATGATGTAATTATTTTACTTAATTGTTAAGTAAAATTGTATGCAAAAAGATAGTACGGTGATTATATGTCTCAGTAGCTTTGTCAAAGGAGACTAAGTTTTAAAAGAGACCGTTTGTGACTCCTCCAATCTTGGAAATTATTACAAAAGTAGGGTTCTTTGTTGAGGAGACTATTATAGTCTTTCTTGGAAGCATTTGAAAATATGATCTACTTAGTGCTATTTTTGTGCGCATAATTTTTATATGGAAGTTTTTGATCATCCAAAATAATAAATATGTACTTTATGCATAATATTATTTTGGATATGGGCACCTATGAATATCAATAGGTTTTTTTAATAGAACTCATTATATTATGTGGTAAGTGGGAGTTGTTCCCATGCTTAAAGATAGTGGGAGTTGTTCCTATAATCCAAAGTTAAATTAAATTAGACATTTTAATTGATACTTATACTATTGGTGATGATTACTAGCATGCATGGAAAATTTTTGAACTAGTAATATAGGTAAAAAAAATTAAATATGTCTAATCTTAATTAATTAAAAAAATTAGATATGTGCCTAATTAAATCTTATGCAATGCTGTAGTGATATGGCTTCAAAACAAATTATTGTTGATTTGACCAAAGTTGCCAAACTTGATGGCAAAAACTATGATATCTAGCATAAGAAGGTTCAGTATCTTCTCAATGAGCAAGAGTTGCTCAATCATCTGACTAAAGAGATGAACCCACATGAAGCTAGAAACACAACCCAGCATCGCCGTGACCAAGAGGCCTATGACACTTGGTATAAGAGAGAGTGTGAGAACTTTACCATGTTAAGCTGTATGCATGATGATCTCATTGGGGAGTTTGATAACTTCCCAATCGCCAAACAGTTGTGGTAACAACTGAAATTCAAGTATGGTGGAACCACAGTTACGAGGCTTCGTGCCTTGGCACTTAGGTTCACTCAATATGGGATAAACTCCAAGCATACTATGGCTGAACACTTAAAGGCTATGTCAGCCATGATAAGAGAGATGAAAACAGCTGGTTATGATCTCACAGATGAGCAGTAGGTCTTAGCTGTCATCAAGTCACTCCCTGAGTCCTCATAGGGACATGTTAAACATGTATTAACACATAATGAAAGGATAAAGATTTTTGATGATATTTCCCACCATTTAGAGCTTGAGGTAGAGCATAGAGAAGTTATCCGCAGCACTGCCCTGATAGCTCAAGCTGGAAATCGTAAAGGGTATGTTCCCCAGCAAAAGAGACAACAAAAGAAGGGAATGACTGAAAATCTAAGGCCCAAAAATGATGGAGTCACCAAATTCCAAAGAGGCAAGCATGGTGGGAAGAAGGATAATTCCAAGTTGAAATGCTTTAACTGTGGTAAGAAGGGACATTTTGCTCAAGAATGCACTGAGCCTAAAAAGGTTCGTCCTCTAAATCGCTTTAAAACTTATGTATGTTCTCATGTGTTTATAGCTCATTCTCTCCTTGGTTGGATTGTAGATACAGAAGCAACCAAGCACATAACCTGCAATCGTGCAGGATATGTAGAGTACCATCGTTTACTAATGGGTAGACATTTTGTCATGATGGGGAACGGAGAACAGGAAGAGGTCCTAGGAGTAGGAACTTACCAACTCACAATGCACAATGAGCGAAAATGGCTTCTACATGATGTGCTTCATACTCCGTTCGTATGATGTAATCTATTTTTAGTTTTAGGATTGATGGGTTTAGGATTTAATTTTACCTTTAAGAATTATAGTTTGTCTATTTTTCTTGTAAACACGTTTTTTGGTCATGGTTATTTTAAAGATGGTTTGATTATGTTAGATTTGGACTCTAATAATGATGTTTCTCTTGTTTCAAATTCTTCTTCTAATGTTATAAATGATTATATGAAATGGCATGCTAGATTAAGATATATTGGGCAAAATAGAATGTCCAGATTGGCTAGAGAAAGGCTATTAGGCTCAATCACCAAAGTTAAACTTTCTACATGTGAGACATGTCTTGCTGGTAAGTTCAACAAAAAGCCTTTTGGGAAGGCTAAAAGGGCCACCAATCTTTTAGAACTTGTCCATTCAGACATTTGTGGGCCTATGAATGTAAAAGGCATGCAATGACGCATCCTATTTCATTACATTCATAGATGATTACTCACGATATGGATCCATATTTCTGTTGTCTCACCATTTTAAAGCTTTGAATTGTTTCAAATGCTTTATGGCAGAGGTTGAGAATTAGAAAGAAAGGAAACTTAAGGATTTTCACACTAGTAGAGGTCGTGAATACCTATCTAATTAGTTCAAAGAATTATGTGAGGAAAAGAGAATATGTCGACAATTAACGATACTTAGAACTCCACAACAAAACAGTGTTGCAAAGAGAAGGAATCGTACCTTATTAGAAATGGTTAGGTCAATGATGGCACAAGTCAACCTTCCAATAAGTTTTTAAAGGGATGCCCTTTTGACCGCAGCATACATCCTCAATCGCCTACCCTCAAAAATTTTTCCCACAACTCCATATGAGTTATGGAATGCAAGTAACCCCAATTTGGAAGGCTTATGTCCTTGGGGATCAACAGGGTACGTACATCACTCATCTCATAAGTATGGGAAACTTGGTCCTAAAGCTTATAAGTGTGTATTTATTAGATATTCAAAACATTCTAAGGGTTACGTGATGTATAGGGAACACCCTAATGGAGGGCCAATTGAGATGAATCTCGTGATGTTGATTTTCTAGAAGATGACTTCCCAACCATAGGTGAGGTTAAAGAAAGCCTTGAGTACACCGTTTGAGCTCCACCAAGATTCATAGTTGCGAAAAAGTGAATGTTGGCAAATACCTCGTAAACGATTCGAGATAGAAGGTCAATCTTTTTGAGGTATTCCTGTGGATGTTGATGAACCATCTTCCTATGAGGAAGCTTTAAACTCACCATCATCATATAAGTGGCTTATTGCTATGGAAGATGAAATGAAATCCATGACTGAAAACTAAGTATGGGAGTTAGTTGACATTCCACCTAGACACAAAGCAATCGAAAACAAATAGGTTCTGAAGGTAAAGCGCAAAGTGGATGGATCAATTGAAAAATATAAGGCTCGTTTAGTGGCAAAAGGCTATACTCAAAAAGAGGGTGTGGATTATGAATAGACGTTTTCTCTTGTGGTGAGATTTGTGTCAATTCGGCTTATCCTGGCTACAGTGGCACATTTAGATTTGGAATTGTTCCAAATGGATGTGAAACTGTATTTCTGAATGGAAAAATCAATGAGGAGATTTACATGAACCAACCAATTGGTTTTCAAGCCAAAAGAATGTTAGCTTCAAAATTATTATAGTTTTGATTATGACAAAATGATTAAATTTGCTTGAACATTATTTGAATAGTCCTTGACAATTTCTTGAAATGATTTAACTCCCATACATTTGTTCTTGCATAGACACAAGCTTGACTCTTAAAGTTATTGAACTATGTTTATAAGCTTGTATGACTTAGGTGTATGAGTGCTTATGATTCTCATTCATTAAAGGTTGATTTAAAGATTAAAGGAAAATCTTGATGCACTCATTAAGGGGGAGTTTTGAATATCTTGTTTAATGATAAAAAAGAAAAATGAGAGAAGGAAGACTAAGTTAAATAGAGTTTAATGGACTTCATGTTTAATTTATATGTGTGATGCTTAGTTTTGGTTTTGTTCAAAATTATGTAAAGAAAACTAGATGCATTGACTAAAGGGGGAGCAACTCCTAACGCATAAAGATTTGAAGCATTTATATTGAACATAGACATTGCATTCTTAACCCAAGGGTGTTTTGTGATCATCAAAAATAAGAGATAGAGAATGTTGACTCTATATGTTTTTTTATGATAGCAAAATATTCCCATTTATTAATGTCTAATTATATTGTTTAAGTGTGCAGGAGAAAGCTTAAAGTCACTAATATATTTGGTATTTAAAAGCAAATCAAGATGCTTGTTTAGTTGCAAGATGGGTTAATTGGTTAAACAAGCAAAAAATAAGGAGCCACACTTGATCAACCGAACAGAAGACCCTTAGTCGAATAATGAAGGGTTAATCAGCTAAAAATTTAAATCAGATGTTGGCAGGCTCAAGAGCATTGAGAGACAGAACCAACTTAGTTGACCAAGAAGTGAGTTAGTCGATTAAGTAGCTACTGCAAAAAATTTGAACTTCAAGACAAAACCAACTTAGTCGACCAAGAAGTAAGTTAGTCAACTAAGTGCTTACTGCCAGAAATTGGAAGTAGAAAATAGAGACGACTTAGTCAACTAAGACGTAAGTTAGTCGACTAAGAGCATTTTGTCTGAAAATTTGAATTGAGCAGAAAAGGACAAAATAACGACCAGAAATGGCTAGTTTTTGTCTCTAATGGCCAGAATTGATTTTGCAAGTATTTAAAGCCTCCGTAACAGTCAAAAAGAAGTGAGAGAAGCCATCCATAGTGATTTTGAGCTTATAAGACCAAAAAACTTCTCTTTACACTTGTATTTCACTCTCATCCTTTGAAAAAGTTTTTAAGCTTAACCTTGTACATCTTAGATCAGCTAGGTGATCAATTGTACTTCATCTTTTCTCTATTTTCTGTTTACTTAGAGTGTGAGAGACACTCTAAGGGGTTGATCAAGCTTGGGTTAGCTTGATTGAGTGTATAAGTTCTAACTTAACCTTGAAAAGTTAGTTGTTGGGTTTTGGTTGATCCCGTGAAAAACCATTATTGTAGGTTGTGGTTGAGCCTTTGAAAAACCACTTTGGGTTTTGGTTGAGCCCATGAAAAACCATTGTTGAAGGTTGTGGTTGAGCCTTTGAAAAATCACTT
This sequence comes from Theobroma cacao, assembly GCF_000208745.1. Taxonomy (NCBI): domain Eukaryota; kingdom Viridiplantae; phylum Streptophyta; class Magnoliopsida; order Malvales; family Malvaceae; genus Theobroma; species Theobroma cacao. Next base: position 13,188,518 of record NC_030852.1, read on the forward strand.
TGGGTTTTAGTTGATCTCGATAAAAACTATTGTGAAAGGTTTTGGCTAAGCCTAGTAAAAGCCATTGTAAAGCTTGGTGAAAGCTTGTGAATTTCACCGATTCATAGTGGATTGATTTGGAAAATCCTTGGTTGAACAATCAAGGTAGTGGATGTAGGTTTTGGACTGAACCACTATAAATTGCTGTGCATTGTCTACTCTATTTTTATTTTCATTGCTTTTTAAATTAGTTCATCATCTTACAAGAGCCAAAAAGTGCTATTCACCCCCCCTCTAGCACATTTATTTGGGACCAACAAGGAACAGAACACAAGCTGTGTCACTTGAAACGTTCTATCTATGGCTTGAAACAATCATCCCGACAATGGTATCTTCGTTTTCATCAAGCCATCATTTCCATAGGGTTTGTAATGATTGAAGAGGACCATTATGTATATGTAAAGAGATTAGGGAATAAGTTCCTTATTCTTTCATTATATGTGGATGATATCCTATTAGTCAAGAATTGTAACACCCCGTACCCTAGTATAGAAGCCAATACAACCTTATCGACAAGACGAAGGGTCAATTGACATAAATTTAAGTGCCAAAGAACGGAGATGGGTGGAAAAGAATATTTTAAAATAAAATATTCCATATACAAGAAAATAATAATAAAACAATAATATTTTGTCGAGGATGAATTAGCAAGTTAAAAGGTGATTTGGAAGTGAACTGGGGCAAAGTGAGACATTTTGGGACCCGAGGAGACAATTGGAGAATTTCAAAATAAAATAATATTTTATTAATAAAATAATATTAAAATATTAATATTTTATTTATTGTTGAAATTAGTCATGAAGGAAGACTATATGACTAATCTAAGTGGGAGAGAAGAAGTAAGAAAGAATTTTGAAGAAAAACGATATAAGTGGAGCTCGCGTGCCTTTATTAAATAAAGTAAGAGAGGGTAAGTATATATTTAAATATTATGGTGACACCTTGGTGAAGTGTCAATTTGATATTTTATTTTTACAAGTGTAATGGAAGAAAAATAGAAGAAAATTGGAATTAAAGAGATGTTTGAAGGATCAAATTGTAAAAGATGAAAAGTTTAGCGGGTCAAATGGTATATAAGGAAAAGTTTGAGGACTCATGTTCAATTTCAAAATTTGAAGTTAAATGGAAAGTAACTAACCAAGGAAAATTCGAGTATGTGGGAGGATGGAATATGCATGTAAGGATGTACTTGTAGTGGGGAACATGTGGGACCCCCACCATGTGACAAAGAAAAAGGCATGAGACAAATGAATAAGATAACACATGCATGTGGATTTTTAAAGATTAAAAGAATGTATGAAAAATTTATGCATGATGGACACTTGGTGACAATTAGACTAAAAGAAGAGAAAATATAGTTGCATGTAATGTCATCGGCTAAGGAGGAGGCCAAATGGAAATTAAGGTGGGAAAGTTGCATGAAAGACCATTGGACACAAATAAGGTGGGAATTAAATAGAAATGAAATAAAGAATCAAAGGATAATGAATGGTGGATATTTAACCAATAAAATGTAGAGAATATTGGTGCATGAAGAACCATTGGGTGGCAAGGTGGTCTAATAAGAAACTAAAGAAACAAACTAAGGAAATCTTCATGGTTTTGTGTCCATCATGCATAAATTTTGGAACTTGGGCAAATCGTGCCTTTGAGAGAAAAAGAAAGGAAAGAAATGGCCTTGTACGTTCCACCCACATGGTAGAGAGAAAAGAGAAGAAAGGAAAGAGTTAAGGGAAGGCTCGGTTTTGAAGAAAACCTAAGGCAACCATGAAGATTTCCTTCCCTTTACCTTGTTGCGATTTGATATTTCACCATCCAAAAAGAGATTTGAAACTTGGAAGAGAATGTGTGGCTCGGTTTTGTGATTCAAGCAAGGAAAAGGTAAGAGAATGGCTTTAGTTTGAATGAATCCTTGGAAATTCAGATTGGTAATGTTGGGTTATGTTTGTGGTAGCAAAGAAAAGCTTAATTGGAGAGGATTTAGTAACATGCAAGCCATCAAACTCTTTGATGCATGATGGATTCAAAGTGAAAGAGAAAAGGTAAGCATGGTATTGTGTTTTGAGGCCTATGGTTGGTAAAATTACTAAGAAAATAATTTGTGAATAATGTTGGTAGTTTGATGATTAAAGCTTTGGAAGGATATTGAAGTTGCATGCAAGATCCAAGCCATCACAAAGGTAAGGCATGCAATGTGATATGATTGTGTGATGCCTTAAGTACGGTTAGGAAACAATTGTGCTAGTTGAAAGCTTGAAAAAGAACTCGTGGACATATGTTGTTTTGAAAGATTTAAAAAAAAAGATTAAGGATGCTGGTGCAGCATGAATGGAAAACTTGATATTGCGCTTAGTGGCAGCATGTTAAATGTTAACAATGGTGCATATAAGCTTAGAAATTACTTGGTGAAATTGGATTTATAGTTGCTGCCATATATGTGATTAATACTATGAAAATAATAGTTTGAACATGATAAATGTCATTAGAAAGATTGATATGGGCATTTGAAGTCATAAACAAGATGCCGGGTTTATGTAATTCAAAGTTCACACTAAGGATTTAGTGTAAACGGTTATCTCTTAAGAATAAGATATGAAAGTATAGAATTAAATACGAACAACAAGTGTAGAATATAATGGCAGCAAAGCCCAATAAATGCATTAGATTGAAATGATGTTAGGAAGTTGACAAAGCAAGGATTATTGTTGCAAGCATAGAGTAAGCATTTGAGGAAATATTAGTGGCGAAGTAATATCCCGCCATTGTAAGGTGAGTAGGGAGTGTCTATTTCCAAAGTTCCATAAACTATCTATTGATGTACGTTTAATAGACGTTGCCGATTTTCTTTAAAAGCAATTGTGGATAGCATGAGTTGCTAGCCTTGGTAGGTGATTTTTAAATAGATTTGTAATCAATTATACTATTTTTGTGGAAAGCATGAGTTGCTAGAAAATCATAAGTGATTTGAATACATAGTTTGCAATGATTTATACACTGCTATTGTAGAAAGCATGAACTGGTAGAAATGATAGGCAATTGTGGATGCAAATTAATTTGGAAGTTGTTCGTGTATACTATATATATATATATATATATATATATATATACATATATGTAAAGTGTTTTAGAAATCGGGAAACAAGCCCTTTTGCAATGTTTTGCATCAAATCTATGCCTTGTATCTTTGTGTGACGTGCATAGTTAAATGTACTTGTTAAATGGTTTAAATGCAAATTTTTGATAGCTGGTTTTAGTCCGATCTTTATACAAATGTTTACACCATGCATTTTAATGTGAAAAGCAATTTGAAAGGTTATCGAACCTTGTTTTCAAATGATTTAAAGCAAAAGTCTCAAAAACTTTGATTTGGTTTTGAAAACGGTTTTGACAAATCGAGAGCATCGAAAGTAGGTCGAATGTCACATCGAGATAGTGTGACCCTTGTGCACAAGTGAGCTCTAGCTAGAGAACCTTTGGGTCACCGACGGGCTGTTAGACGTGGCTAGGCCACGGTCTGTGATTATACGTGGCAAGGCCATGGGTTGTTATACGTGGCAAGGCCATGGGTTGATATACGTGGTTGTGAAAACGTTATTTTTTTGATGTAGGCCAACATCGTCGAGACTGCCATGGCTGTGGGAATCTGGTGGAGGGGGGCCTCCCGGATTGTTATTACGTGGAAGAGGGTCCACGGATTGATTATCTATGATTACCTACTCGAGAGCCTTGAGAGTTTTTAGACTCGTTCTCTTTTGCATGGTGGAGAGTTAATGTTTTTCTGCAGGTCCCCTATTTGATTGAAAGCTTTCAGTGCTTTACAAGTTGATTATGAGTTGATATACATGGATGTACATGATTATTTTTACATGCCACAAATTTTTGGAGCGTGTGTGATTTTATACAACTATCGTGTTTTTAAAGGAAATAAATGATTTCGAGGCTTGAAATTTATTTTACTACACTTTGTTTTCTGCATTGTTTATCAAGGAAAGTATTGCACTACGATTTTACGACATTATTTTTTAAAGCACAAATACCTTACTTGTTTTTGGTTTTATAAGGTTATCATTTTATAGTCTGGTTTTATTACTCAAATGATCTACTCTAAGCTTGTTTTCCATCTACGCCCTGCTCATAGAGCTGATGATCATTGAGTCTATGAGACTCACCCCCCCTCATCTCCCTTTTGCAGATAGTGATTGCCCTAGCGTGCGTTCATCGACCCATATTGTCTACTGCGGATAGGTAAAGGCATCTCATAGCACTTCATTCCGAGTCACTCCGCTACTAAAGGTCGAGTCATCATAGTGTATTTTGTTATCAAAATAGACATTAGTGTTACTACAAATGTACATTTGGAGATTATAAACTTTGATGTATTTTGTTACAATTATGTGGAATAAAGGTTAAGTCGACTTATATGACTTTTTGTTCAAATCATATTACAAAGAGTTACACAGTTCGAAGCGACTGTGTAAGCAAGTGGAATGAATGTAATGTATTAACAAGAGATCTAACAAGGTTGGTTCGAGACTTGACGGTTTCTCCCACAAGACTCAAACGTTGGTAACGACCGAGGAACGAGTCATTACAGGAATGACATGAAGTTACTCAGAAGTGGTTGTCCTCCACTTTCGAGATGAAGGACATGGGACAAGTTGAATACATCCTCGGCTCGAGAAATCGTTCTAAGGAGTTCTTGAGTTTGTCTCGAGAAAATTACATTCAAAAGATTTTAGAACCATTCCGCATGCAAAACCCCAAGCCCATAGACACTCCAATGGAGAAAGGCTTATATCTTAGCATTAAACAATGTCTTAAAACTAAAAAAGAAAATAAACAAATGGCAAACGTGCCATATGCAAGTGTTGTTGGAAGTCTGATGTATGCTATGATGTGTACTTGACTAAACATATGCTTTGCGGTTGGTATGGTCAGTAGATATCAAAGTAATCCTGGGACTGCTCATTGGGCTTCAATCAAAAGGATTCTACAGTATCTAAGAGGAACCACTAATGTCACGACCCGATACTTTCCTCGAGCCCGTGACAACCGCTGCGATGTCCTAATAGACATTCATTGCTCGAAATACCGATCGAAACCTCGTAAGGCTTTAATATCCGTTTTCTCACCTCCCCTGTGATCAACAGTTGTAAAATAACATGATTTGAGAGGTTATAAACTATTTCCAAATCAAAACAATAGAAAAATAATTTTTTTGTCTCATAGGGGCATTTTGGTCATTTTTTCTCACAAATCTCGAAACTAATTAAAATGTAGTATATGAGTGGGAAACACATATTTCATAATGAAAAATGAATTTAGATGTCCAAAACATTCATTTATAGTGAAACTATATCTATTTGAACATAACAAAAATATTCAATAAAATATTCTATTTTCTGATAAAACAATATTTATAGATTTACCGGTAAATAATTTTTTTGTAGCGTAAAAGCTAACTAAATTCATACATACTGTAATATAGATAACCAAAGTATAAAATTTAATTTACAGTGATACCTGGGCCCACGAATGACTAAAAGTATCAAAAGAAATGAACCTACAGTTTTTGGATGATGCAAGTCCAACTATAGTCCTCGATGATACTATCTACAGTCTATTCTGAGCCTGAAATGGGTGGAAAGGAGGGTGGTGAGATTATAAAATCCCAGTGAGTAAACAAACATCATTTAAATTAGCTAAAGTCGAGTAAAAGGAGACAATCAAAATATCCCATCACATTACGTATTTCACAACTTGAAAATTCATCCCAACCCATGCAAACGGTTGTATTTCATTTAATTTCACATTAAGGCTTATGACTTTCATAAACATTTGGCTCATGCCATCAAATAGTACTTGATGACACCTTCATCAGAGGCGTACACTCGAGTCTGCCAAGGCTGTTAAAAATTTCGTATACACGTAAAACATATTTTTATTTCGTTTTGAAAACACAGTTATTCCTTGGCGTTAGCGGAGTTCATTATCACGAGGTGGTTCGGTGTGACGTGAACTCTAACCATACCTCAGGAGATACCCTACACGCCTCTTCGATCGAGGTACATATATAACTAGATTTTGTGCCCCTCTAATAGGCTGGTCCACGAACCCGCCCACTGTAGCAAGCTAAACCCACCTTACAATAAAATTTGCAATAGCATGACATGACAATTATTTTATTTTACAGCCTCTCAAGGCAAATCAATAATTCATGCATTTTCAGCACATTTAGCAATTCAACCATTCATGCCAATATTGCCATAAGCCAATCAATTAAAACCATAAATTTACAACATATCAAGTGGTCTCCAATTACTCTATTTTTAAAGCCATCATTCAATTTCAAGACAATTTATAAAATCATTTCGTTTAAATACATTTTGTTTATAAAACCTAAAAATTAACCATTAAACTCATTTTCTATAGAATTCACAAAATCGAATAAAAAGATCACTTTAGATAATTAAAATGATGATAAGGTTACTCACTTCACAATAGCGAGATATCTACATCGCTATTGATTCGTACACGTATAATTATTCCTATTTGCCAGTCACATTCTTCGTTCGGCATGCTTCCACAATAAACTTTCCTAGCAACAATTTAAACCCAATATACTTAGTGCATCAATTCCACTTCTCTTTCTCATTCTATCATAATCCATTCACCTAATTCACATCTTAATACATTTTTATTAAAATTAATTGCATCCTTCGCTCACGTAATTCTTTAGATTATTAACACCGATAACTTATTTATGGTATTAAGTGCCTATTTCAACCTTCTAAGCAACTTAAATTTACTTCATACCACCAAATAGCCAATGTATAATTAAATAAAATGAGCTAGCCTCTAAACAGTCCAATTTCACAATAAGCCATGGAGAAGAGTAAAGCAATTTTACCAAATTAGGGTAGGTTGGCTCAAGTCTCCACCTTCCTTTTCTTTTGGACCTTTCTTCCTTTGTTGTTTTTGGGTCCTTTTTCATGGACTCTTCCCATCTCTTTCTAATTGGGCCATGCCCATTCTTTCCTTATTAGGTCATGTCGATTTATATGCATATATGTAGATATATATATATATATATATTTTTTTTTTCTTTTCTTTTTTTTTCTTTCTCTTTTTCTCTTCCTCCTCTCTCTAGCCGACCAACAGCTTCTTGCTTGTCTTTCTTTTTCCTTTCTCATGTACAAGAGTTGTCCATAATTTCCTCCTATCTCTCCCTCTCATCGTCGGCCACAACTTTTTGTGTTTCAACCAAGAAATTTTCAGCAGCTGGAGTTGCTCATATACACATCAAAATCAGTAGTTAAGCTGCTCTATTTCTCCTCAAAATCAGTAGCTAAGCTGTTCTATTTTCCCTTCAAAATCCAGTAGCCAAAGCTACAAAAATTAGCAACCAAAATGGCACCTTTCAGCCTTCAAAATCAGTAACCAAAACTGCACCTTTCAGCCCTCAAAATCAGCAATTAAAGCCTAAAAAATCAGCAGTCAAAGCTGCTCATTCTTTCCTCAAAATCAGTTTTTTCCTCCTCCAAAATTTACAGCAAAACTGCCCCCCTCAACTTAGCTTTTTCAGCCTTCCTTTTCTTTCTTTCTTCTCCCTCACCGTGCGACCTTTCTCTCCATTCTTTTTTTTTCCTCTTTCTCGACTGCTTCTGTAAAGCCCGACCTTATAAAATACTTGTCATGACATACCTATGATGGATAACATGTTTACATACTATGAGAGCCCCGAAAAATAGACAAAAGTTGGTATTGTACCTAGAGGTACAATAAAGTTGATCTAAGCCTCGAACTAGGTCAAATAGGGATTTTAAGGTGAAATTCAAAATTTAATAGTTCAGGAATGACTTAAAATGGTGATTCAGAGTTCGAGGATCAATTCGAAGCCAAACTAGAATTTTCACTATCTAGGGGTAAAATGGTAACTTTGTCACCTCGGGGGCAAATCGATAAATTTTCACCCCCGACACTTGTCAAGACTAAGAAATTTTATTCATCACAGAAATGGATAAATATGAGAAAATGTGTGGTGGAGAATTAAAGAATTAAAAGATAAATATTTAAGGTGTGGACCAATCACAAAGTGCCACGTGTCAAGCTTTATTATCTTATTATTAAGCTATAAAAATCAGCATAGAATCAGCCCATTCTCACCACAAGGGTCAGCCAAGCAAGAAAACAAGAGAGGAAAGAAAGAAAATAAGGAAAACAAACCCTAGCCAAGGAAAATTCAAGAGAAAGTGTGAAAATCCAAGGAATAAACAAGGTAAAGTGAAAATTCTTTATTTTTACTTGAGATTTACAATACCCATGCTTTATTTTCTTATTTCTATGGTTGAGAAGTATGATTTCATAGTGAATAAGTCGTAGGCCGAATGGGTATGGTGAGAGAAATGATATTGGAATTGTTTTATTTTAAGTTATGTTAGTGATTAAGGTTAGTTTAGCATATTTAGAAGCAAAACAACAAGAAAAGAATCCATTTTCCCCATGAATCTTCATTGGCCGAATCTTCCTTGATGTGTGTGGGTGATGGATTGTTATTATTTCAAGAGAAATGGCTTAGAAAATGATGAATAATGGTGAGAAAATTAAGTACGAAAAATCACAGTGTTAGTGCACTGTAATGGCCGAATTTTTCCATGAAGAAATGGGAGGGTTTTGATACTGAAATTGGTGTTATTTGAGTAATGTTTGGTGAATTGAGGTATTAGAAAAGAAATGGAGTAATTTGGGATTAAATTGGATGTGTTAGTAATTTAATCGGGTGATAGGCCGAATTAGGTCAACATCGTGTTTAAGCGGTTGACCGAGCATTCCATGCAATCATTTAGATTTAGAGGGCCTGAAATAGTTTATGACAAATTGACACAAATTATTGAATTTTGTGTCATGTGTGATGTATAGGTGGTGAGCTATTTGATAAGGATAAAGAGATTACACTAAAGACCAGGACTAGGAGTATTTCTACTCCTGATACTATGAATAACCTTACTATCGTCTTAATTATCTAAAGTGGTTTTTATCCGATTTTACGATTTTATGGAAAATGAGTTTAAGGGGTAAATCTTTATGTTTTATAAATAAAATGTGATTAAATGAAAATGATATTATAAAATTGTCTTGAAATTGAATGATGGTTTTTAAAATAGAGTAATTGGAGACCACTTGATGTGTTGTAAATTTATGGTTTTAAATTGAATGGCTTATGACAATAAATGAGCATGAATGGCTAAACTGATTTTTAGTGTTAGAATTATTTATATTGTGTATTCAGCCTTAAGAGGCTAGGTTGCGATAAATTGCCATGTCATGCAGATAAAGATTTTATAAATCAGATGGTAGATAAAATAATCCATAATTCCTTCAGTGGAGGTTCTGTGGACCAGCCTAAGAGAGGGGGCACAGAATCAGATATACCTTACCTCGATCGGAGAGTCGTGTGGAGGGTGTCTCTAAAGGTAAAGATTTGAGTGCACTTCACGTGGATCACCGTGTGAGAGTGAGACTCAGCCAACGCCAAGGCATGGCTATATTTTCAAATGTAAAAATATGTTAATGTGTGTACTACACTGAACAGCCTTGGTGGTCTCGATTAGATGCTTAGGCCAAGGCATCCTCGAGAATGATTTTTGCAGGAGCCAAGTTTTGTGAAATACATAAGCCAAGTTGATTATTTGAGTAAATTGATTATTGATGTTATGAAAAACATACTGGAATGGAATATCTTGTCTCCATTTACTCGACTTTAGATGGTTTAGATGGTATCTGTTTACTCACTGGGATTTTATAATCTCACCACCCTCAATTCTCCACATTTCAAGCTCGGGATAGCCGGTAGATAGCCGATTGCATCAGGGACTTCAGTTAGCCTTGCATCGACAAAATTGTAGGTTCATAGACTCGCACCTTATTGGTTAGTTGGGGGCCCACGTGTCACTATAAAAGTAATTTTATACTTCAGTTATCTGCTTTAAAATACGTATGAATATATTTAGCTTTTACTCTATAGAAATTAATTACGAATTTCTTTGTAAATATTATTTTTTTAGAAAATAAAATATTTTATTGAATATTTTTATTTTATTCAAACAATTATAATTTCATTTCAAATAATTATTTTAGACATCTAAATTTACTTTTAATTATGAAACATGTGTTTTTCACCCACACACCATGTTTTTGGAAGGTTTCAGTATTTTCAAAGAAAAATGACGAAAATGCCCCTGTGAGCCAAAATATAATATTATATTGTTTTGATTTGGAAACGACTTATGATTTCTTGAAATGAGAGATTTAATAACTATTGCTCATCGGGGAGATGCGGAAGCTGATGCTAAGCCTTACGGGGTTCCGATCGGCATTCCAGGTAATAAGTGCCTATCGAGACGTCGCATCGGTTGTCATGGGCCCGATGGGAGTTTCGGGTCGTGACAGCTTCTTTCTTCTTTCTTTCCTTTGTTCTTTTGTTTCTCTTTTATTCTCCCTCACAACCGACTACTCTCCCTTCTTCTTTACTTTGTTATTTACTTAATTTATTTTTTTGTTTCATGAATCTTCCAATTTGTTTTCTTCCAATTTGGCCGCCCCCCCCAGCTTTCTTTCCTTCTTCATTTTATTCCACATGGTCGGCCCCTTTCCATCAAATAAATTAAAGAGTTTTTTGACTTTTTTTATTGACCACATGGGCAGCTGCCCATGTTGGTATTCTCTTTTTTTTTTAAATTTTATATATATATATACTTATACTATTATTTCACTATTTGTTTATTTTATTTCTTCCATTAATTTCACTACATAATCCTTCAATCTTTATATTTTAAATTCGATCCTTTTAATACGTCTAAAAATTTTAATTTTCATCTATCTTCCTTTCTTTGTACGTGTACTACCAAATTATCAAAATTACACTTCAACGCGGTATTACCATAATATTTAAATATCCACTTATCCACGTTGGCTCGACTTAGCAAAACACACGTACTTCACTTTCGTCGCTCATTTCCAACAATTTATTTGTATTTCTTCTCCCCCACTTGGATCAACCATTTGATCATTCTTCATGATTGATTTTGATTTCGACATCTGGTTAAATATTAATATTTTTAATATTATTTTATTCTAAAAATTTCCTCTTGTCTCCTTGGTACCTAAAATACCTTGTTATGCCTCAATTGACTTCCGAATCACCTTTATCTCACAAATTCTCTTTCGATAAAAATATTATTATTTTATTATTCTTTCCTCGCGTGCGAAATATTTTATCCTAAACTATTCATGTCATCTTTCATCACTTTTAAACATAATAATTGACCTCAATTTCCATCCGATCAACTTTATTAATCATTGTTTCAAAATATGGGGTATCACAATCTCCCCCACTTAAATAAAATTCGTCCTCGAATTCATGTTGATGTTGCGTTATCAATCTCCTTCTACGATCCTATTTCTTTTCTCCTTCTATAGGGACATTCAATTTATTCACCTCGTTTACCTTCAGTTCAATTTAAATACTTCATTTATGTCAATTATCATCCTTTGGAGCCAGATCAACAGTACCTTTCACAATCATGATCTCTTATATCGAGTCACTAAGCATGCCTTTATCACCCTTATTAAATTTGAGCCATAACTTCATCACAATTATACCGATTTTGATCACATATTATACTTATGTATACCTAATCATCATTTTATTAATTTGCTCCTTGCCAAATTTCTCAACCTTGATTCATTCATCTTATGCTTTTTCAAAGTCACTCATAACTTTAATCGTTCATTGCATGCCCGATAACACTTTAGCTCACTGACCCCACTAGACATTATTTCAAAGTCTCTCAATTATTGAGAACAATTCTTCACCTTAGTTAGTCAAGTCATCAATTTCATATATACATATGTACATGCATTTTCAAATGTCAACATCTCTTGTTATGTATAGGGATCCATGTTGTCACGACCCGGAACTCCCATCGGGCCCATGACAACCGCCGTGACGTCCCGATAGGCACTCATTACCCAGAATGCCGATTGGAACCCCGCAATACTTAGCATCAGCTTCCGCATCTCCCCGGTGAGCGACAATTATTAAATCTCACATTTCAAGAAATCATAAGTCATTTCCAACTCAAAATAATAAAATATTATTTTCTAGCTCACAGGGGCATTTTCGTCATTTTTCTTTGAAAATACCAAAACCCGCCAAAAACATGGTGTAAAAGCTAAATATGTTCATACATACTTTAAATCAAATAACTACAGTATAAAATTACTTTTACAATAACACGTGAGCCCCCAACTGACAAAAAAGGTGTAGGGCTACGAACCCTTACCTTCTAGGATGCACTCCGAGATTAATTCCCATTTTAATCAACTATCAACAAACTGTCCTGAGCTTGAAAAATGGATAGGGAGAGGGGTGAGATAAAATAATCCCAGTGAGTAAATAATTACCATCAAAAGCATCTAAAGCCGAGTAGATGGAGACAATATAAAAACGTTATATCTCAATAATGTTCATAACATAAAATTCGTTTCAATCTATACCAAACAATTTCTTTTCATCAAAATTTTTCGGCTTATGAATTTCTTAAACTTGGCCCCTGCCAGAATCATTCTCGCGGGTACCTTCGTCAAGGTATCCCACTGAGACCGCCAAGGCTGTTCAATGACCCATACCCATAAACATGTTTTCACATCTGACACACAGCCGTTCCTTGGCGTTGGCTGAGTCTCACTCTCACGTGGTGGCCCGAACGTGAGGTGCACTCAAATCATACCTCAGGAGATACTTCACCCAACATCTCCCCCCGGAGGTAAGTATATAATTGAGTTACCGTGCCCCTCTCATAGGCAGTCCACGGAAACCCCCACCACTGCAGTGACCGTTTAATATACCACCAGACCCATAAAATTTTCAGTAGCATAATATGGCGAATAAAATTTAATCTAGTCTACCGAGACCAATCCAAAACTGTTCATATATTTCATGCCAACCCCAAAAATTTAGCCATCATGCTACCATAGTGTCATAAGCCACAATTTCAATAACATATAAAATCATAAATTTCAACACAGTCTCCATATACTCAATTTTCCCAAAATAATATTTGATTTCAAAATCAGTATAAATCTCATTTTTATTAAAAAAAACATTTTAATTGGAAAACATAATATTTTATAATTTAAACTCACCATTCAATAAAAGCATCAAACAAGTATAATTACTCTAGATATTTAAGACGATAAATTGTCCACTCACAATTCTACGAGTCGATATACTCCTAACCCCAGTCTTCAAGCATAATCTCTGTACTTTTACCAGTGTAATTTGCTCACCACCTATCCACAATGTACAATACATAATTCACCACATTAATGCTTGACCATTATAAAATCAATTCAGGCTCGGTGTATATGCATGATATGACATGCAACTTATCCGACTACCGCTTAAATGCGGTGCTGACCTAATTCGGCCTATTACTCGATTAAATTACTAACGCGTCCAATTTAATCCCAAATTAATTTTTTTCAGTTTCTATACCTCAGTTGCACCCAAATTGACTTAATGTTCCTCAGTGTGGTGCAAAATTATCAGTCTCGGTAGCAAATTACGAAAATACCCCTAGTGGGTAAAAATTCATATTTTTGCTCCGAAAATTTCCATTATTTTTCTAGGCTCATAATTCATCATTATTCATCATAATTCCTCAAATAAACATCAAGATTAGTAGCCAATATTCCCCTAAAAAATTCAGCCAATAATGGCAATGGAGGAAAATGAATTCTTTTCTTATTGTTTTGTTTCTAAATATGCTAAACTAACTTAAAACACTAACATAACTTAAAATCAAATTAATCTAACTTCATTCTCTCTCCATATGTCATGACCCGGAACTCCCATCGAGCCCGTGACAATCGCCGCGACGTCTCGATCGACATTCATTACTCGGAATGTCAACCGAAACCCCGCAAGGCTTTAATATCAGCTTCTCATGTTTCCTGTGGGTAACTGTTTCCAAATACCACATTCTAAAAGATTTTAAACTGTTTCCAACTTAAACAAATAAAATAATAATTTTTGTCTCACAGGGGTATTTTGGTCATTTATCCCAAAAATCTCAAATTCATCTAAAAATATAGTATGTAAGTGGAAAACACATATTTCATAATTAAAAATAATTTTGGATGTCTAAAACATTCGTTTAAAATGGAATTATGACTGTTATAATAAAATAAAAATATTAAATAAAATATTCAATTTTCACATAAAACGATATTTTAAGAACACTGCATAAATAATTTTTATAGCGTAAAAGCAAAATAAATTCTTACATACCGTAATACAGATAACCAAAGTATAGAATTTAATTTACAGTGACACGTGGGCCCACGAATGACCAAAAGTATCAAAAGAAATGAACCTACAGTCTTTGGATGTGGCAAGTTCAACTGTAATCCTTGCCGATATCAGTTATCTACAATCTATTCTGAGCCTGAAATGGGTGGAAATGAGGGTGGTGAGATTATAAAATCCCAGTGAGTAAACAAATATCACTCAAAATATCTAAAGTCGAGTAAAAGGAGACTATTAAAACATTTCATCAAACTGTAATTTATCATCTTTCAACTTATTTCAACCAAATGAAATCAATTTATTTAAAGCAAGTAATCAGTATGGCTTATGAATTTCTTAAAAAGCTTGGCTCATGCCAAAAATTATTATCATACTCAGTTATCTGGGATACCTTGGCCGAGGGCTATCCCAACTGAGTCCGCCAAGGCTATTAGAAAGTCATGTTTTTATTTTGAAAACATAGCCATTCCTTGGCGTTGGCCGAGTTCCCCTTCACGTGGTGGTTTGGCGTGAAGTGAACTCTAAAAGTTATACCTCGGGAGTTACCCTACTCGCCTCTCCAACCGAGGTAAAAATATAACAGGATTCCGTGCCCCTCTAATAGGCTAGTCCACAGAATCCAGCCCACTGCAGCAGGTCAAACCCACCATACAATAAAATTTTGACAGCATGACAGGGCTAATATATTACTACCCAGCCTGCAAGGGTAAAATAAAGCAATTCATACAATTCATAAAAAACACAGCCCAGCCAGTCATGCCAATACAATAACATAAGCCATTAATTCAATTTTAAATTTACAACATATCAGTGGTCTCCAATTACTCTATTTTCAAAATCGTTATTTCGTTTCAAGACAATTTATAAAATATTTTCATTTAAACTCATTTTGTTTACAAAACATAAAAATTTACCATTTGAACTCATTTTCATAAAATTCACCAAAACCGAATAAAAACATACTTTAGATAATTAAAATGATGGTAAGGTTACTCACCGTGTCTAGAGTGGGGATTTTCGAAATACTCAGACTATTGGTCCTCGGGTGCAATTCCCTTGCCTTTATCGGAGGACTCACCACCTTGACACAGTACAAAATCGAGAAATTCACCACATTGGTACTAAATTGAAATTAAACTAATTTAGACTACTAATGCTTGATATGGAATGCAAAAATGTCTAAATTTTTGCCTAAATGCGGTGTTAGCCTATTTCGGTCTTTTACCCGATAAATCGATATACGCGTCCGTTTAAACTCCAAATTAATTTTTTTCAGTTTCTATACCTCAATTGCACCCAAATTGACTTAATGTCCCTCAGTGTGGTGCAAATTATCAGTCCCGATAGCAAATTACGAAAATACCCCTAGTGGGTAAAAATTTGTATTTTTGCTCCGAAAATTCCCATTATTTTTCTAGGCTCATAATTCATCATTATTCATCATAATTCCTCAAATAAACATCAAGATCAGCAGCCAATATTCCCCTAGAAAATTCGGCATAATGGGTTTCAATGGGAGAAAATTATATCTCTAGCTTATTTTTGCTATATTTCAATATAACTTAACTAAAATCACTTAATTCAATTAAAATCAACCAAAAATCAAGCTCAAAACTCATCCATGGAGGTTTGGCCAGCATGGGTGTCCATACCCACTTTCTAATTTTGCATGGAAATGAGAAAAAAATGCATGGGTAGTGAAAATCACAAGGAAAATCAATGAAATTTACCTTTTTAATGCTTGATTTCTTGATTTCTCTTGATTTTCCCCAAATTTTTCAGGTAGGATTCTTGTTTTTTTTTTTCCCCTTTTCTCCCCTGGTTTGGACAGCTGAAGAAGATGAGAATTCCGGAATTTTTACCTTTTTAAAGGCTAAAATAATATAATATTATTTTATTCATTTTTTTAATGTTTTATTAATTCCTTAAATTCTAGCCATCCATTTGTTTCCAAATTTTCACCATACACTTGTCCCACATATCCATAGCTTAGGTAAAATTCTCAGACTTATCCAAAGTCTTGGTGGAGTAATTTTTGAAATTTACACTTTTACCCCCGTAAAAGTCAAAAATTACATTTTTGCCCCAAAAATTGAAAAATTGCCCATAGACATATTTTTCATCCCTTATACTCATACCATTCTCCAATTTTTCAAATGTGATCTAAATTCTCTCAAAATCTCAAATTTTGTCCACTGTTGTAAAAATTACGATTTTGCCCCTACACTCCAAAAATCACCGGAATTAAACTTTTTCACTTCTAAACCTCAAATCATACTCCAATAAGTCAAATGGACCAAAAAAATCTTTTTTAAAAATTCCCATTTTATCCCCAAGAGGCAAATGATCATTTTGCCCCTAGATAGTGAAAATTTCGGTTTAACTCCGAATTACCATTTTGAGTCATCCCTGAACTGTGAAACTCTTAATTTCACCTTAAAATTTCAATTTGAACTGGTTCGAGGCTTAATCGACTTAATGATACCATTAGGGGCAATATCGTCTTTTAACGATTTTCTCAAACTTCCTAAATATGTAACCATTCTATTGAGCATGTAAATGACGTCGTAATTATTTTATAGAACAAGGTTTGACACATGTGTTCACATGCCTTGGACTACATTCCCCTTTATTCATCCGCATGCCAATCCTAGATTCAATATAATAATCTTTATAGTGCATATCAACCTTCTTATTATGCTTGCATATAACTTCATATCATTTGTATCCTTTCCAATCATATGCTTGAGTTTCATCATGCTATATCCTCACATCACAATGTCATTAATCACATCTCACTTACTAAATGTCACTTAAAAACTTAGACTGATTCGAATCATGCATGCCTTAAGCATTTTCAAATTCCAATTTTCATTCTACCTTAAGAAGTTTTCATTATTGGCTTCATTATCCAAATTATCTTCAATCATCCTTTGCTCTATTATTCTATACTAATGTGACATCATTCTCCTTGGACCAATCTGTAATTTGTACTTGGAACTGCAAGGCTTGAAACATAGTTCTTCTTAAGTACTTTTTAACGTCAACACAAATTTCACTTCCAGCTTATGGCTTCCTCTTTATAGCCACATAACTTAATGCTAACATTCAGAAAATCCATAGCAAAACTCCTCTTGAGCATCTCCTTGGGAATATCTATCTTAGACTTATGTCTCACAGCATATGATTACTTAGCTTGTGACTTAGCAGTTAGGCTCCTCAGCAAGTTTTAATAATCTCACATTTTATACTTGCCGTGTATGATTAGAAATTTCTTCTCAAGGATGTTTATGCATTCCTAAAACACTTAATCTTAAAGGTATATAAATACAACTCATCCATTCAATCCCCAACTCATCTTCATAGGTTTCTAGGGTGCTACACAATTGGCCTCATGTTGTTACTAACCCTTGTCGTTTAACTGAGTCATGACAATAATTGTAAATTCTCATAATGATATTCTATATAAACTTGTTTTCTATACCACCCTTATAATCCTTCATTCACACTTTCATCACATTCATAGAATCCTACCTCAAAACATCCTTTTCATACGGTATAATAAATTCATAACACATATACCACCTCACACATAAGTTGCTTACTGTCTACAACTTTCCTCAAATTTATTGTCATCCCTATCTAATTATCTTCCTTGTCTTGTACTCTAATAATTTTATTGACTATCGGAATAATTAACTACGAAAATAGCCAAGCTTCCTTCTCACTTTATTCTCGCATTCCTTACTAAATCAAAATTTCATATTCCCCATATTCCATAATTTAACTTCATTGGGCTATATTTGTGCCCAATTATTGCCTCATAGTGTCATGGCATCACTAGTAATCCCCTTCATGCTTAAATTACAATCATCAACTTAATCACGTTATCATTTCGAATGTTATTTATAACCTTATTGCTTCCTCCTATAACCTTTCTCAATAATTATATTACCAATTTATCTCTGTCATACAAAAAAATTTCCACACACATCCAGTCATTTAAACAGCTACTTTATAATCCATTATAGTCATACACTTTAAACGTCAAACTATTAACTTCTTTGTACAGATAACTATTATTTCCTTTACATTACATCTACCTAGAGTTAAAGTAGTACAAAATGTAAAGCCCGACCTTATAAAATATAGTCATGACATACATGTGATGATAGCATGATTGCATGCTAGGAGAGTCCCGAAAAATTTACAAAAGTCGGTATTATACCTAGAGGTACAATAAAGTTGATTTAATCCTCGAACTAGATCAAATAGGAATTTTAAGGTGAGATTAAGATCGTCACAGTCCAAGGATGACTCGAAATGGTAATTCGGAGTTTGAGGATCAATTTGGAGTCAAATCGAAATTTTCACTATCTAGGGGCAAAATGGTCATTTACTACTTGGGGGCAAAATGGTAATTTTTAGAAAAGATTTATTTGGCCCCATTTGACTTATTGGAGTATGATTTTAGGTTTAGAAGTGAAAAATTTTAATTTCGGTATAATTTGGAGTATAGGGGTAAAATAGTAATTTTGCCACCCCAAGGGTAAAATTGTAATTTTTCACCACCAGGACAATTTTCTAGCACATGGTCTTTCTTTATCCTCATTTTTTACCTTTGACTAATCATGTGGTGGAGATAAAATGTTTAAATTTTTAAAATTTTAAAAATGGACCAATAAGAAAATGCCATGTGTCAAGCTTAGGATAATTTATTATTTAACTTAAAAATCAGCATAAATCAGCCCATTACTCTCCAAATATTCGGCCAAGCAAGGAAGAGAGGGAAAGAAAGGAAGAACAAACCCTAGGTGAGGAATTTCAAGAGAAAAAGTGTGGAAAATCAAGGAAAACAAGTGAAAAAGGTAGGATTTTTCAACTTAAGCTTGAAATCTATTTTCCTTAAGCATTTCTCCTTATTTTCCATGCTTAAATTACATGTTTTCATGATGAATTGTTGGCTGATCAAAATGGGTATGGAGAGAGAAAGTTGTTGGATTGATTTGATTTTAAGTTATGTTAGTGTTTTTAGTTAGTTTAGCATATTTAGAAACAAAACAACAAGAAAAGAATTTATTTTCTCCCACAACCATTAATGGCTGAATTTACCATGTAGTGAGTGAGGATGAGTTTGATTTTATTCTAGGAGAATTGGTTAAGGAATAATGAATTATGAGCCTAGAAAAATAATGGGAATTTTCGGAGCAAAAATACGAATTTTTACCCACTAGGGGTATTTTCGTAATTTGCTGTTGGGACTGATAATTTGCACCACACTGAGGGACATTAAGTTAATTTGGGTGCAATTGAGGTATAGAAACTGAAAAGAATTAAATTGGAGTTTAAACGGACCCGTTAGGAATTTAATCGGGTGATAAGACGAATTAGGCCAATACCGGGTTTAGATAGTTACCAGTGCATTTTTGCATTCCATATCATGCATTGGTAGTCTAAATTAGTTTAATTTTGATTTAGTACCAACTTGGTGAAACTCTCGATTTTGTACTGTGTCAAGGTGGTGAGTCCTCCGATAAAGGCAAGGAAATTGCATCCGAGGACCAGTAGACAGAGTGCTTCGAAAGTCTGCATTCTAGACATTGTGAGTAAACTTACTGTCATTTTAATTATCTAGGGTGGTTTTTAGATGCTTTCATGAATTCTATGGAAAAAGGAATTTAAAAAGATAAATTTTCATGTTTTATGAATAAATGAGTTTCAATGAAATTAAATTATAAATTGTTTTGAAATTAATAGTGATTTTGAAAAATAGAGTACACGGAGACTGTTAATTGTGGCAATTTGATTGTTTAAATTAACTGGCTTATGATAAATCGAGCATGATTGGCTAGTTGGCAATTGTATTGAAATGCGAATTGTTTGGTTACCTTGAAAAACTACGAATTACAAAATTGCCATATCATGTTATTGAGTTTTATTATATGGTGGATTATATATTAATTAATCACTGCAGTAGGGGGTTTCTGTGGACCAGCCTTTTAGAGGGGCACGGTAAACCCCATTATATTCTTACCTCGAACGGAGAGGCGCGTAGGGTATCTCCTGGGGTAAAGTTTAGGGTTCACTTCACGCTAAACCACCACGTGAGGGGGAACTCAGCCAACGCCAAGGAACGGCTATGTTTTCAAAACAAAAACATGATTTATGTGAAATGTGAATTTTAATAGCCTTGGCGGTCTCGGTAGGATGCCTCGGCCAAGGTGTCCCCGAGAATGGATTTATGGCACAAGCCTAGATTTTTATGAGATTCATAAGCCTCTTTACGTGTTTTGAACAAAATGTGTTCTAATGCTATAACCCAGTTTATGATGATTTACTTTATTGTCTCCATGTACTCAACTCTAGATGTTTATGATGATGTTTGTTTACTCATTGGGATTTTATAATCTCACCACCCTCCTTTCCACCCATTTCAGGTTCAGTATAGACTGTAGATAGCTGATCTCATCGAGGACTACAGTGGGATCTGCATTTTCCAAACCGTAGGTTCACAGTCCTCTTTACTTTTGTTTATTCGGGGGCACTCTTGTTATTGTAAATTAAATTAAATATTTTGGCTTACTGTATTTAAGTATGTATAAATTTATTTAGCTTTTACGTTATAAAAATTATTCACGTATAACTCTATAAATATTGTTTTATAAGAAAATAGAATATTTTACTTAATATTTCTTTTATTTTCTTATTATATTCAAATAACCATAATTTCGTTTTAAATGAAAATTTTAGACTTTTAAACTCATTTTGAATATGAATTATGTGTTTTGTACTTGTATATTACATTTTAGCCAGTTTCGAAATTTTTGAGAAAAATGATAAAAATACCCCTGTGAAACAAAAATTAATATTTTATTTGTTTTAAGTTGGAAACAATTTAAAATCTTTTACAACACGATATTTGACAATGGTTGCTCACAAAGGAAATAAGAAACTGATAGTAAAGTCTTGCGAGGTTTCGGATTGACATTCCGGGCAATGAGTGTCTATCGAAACACCGCGACGGTTGTCACAGGCTCGAGGGGAATACCGGGTCATGACACAAAATCCTACGAAAATATTACATGTCATTAGGATCATCATCTTAATCTGATCTTATCGAAAGATTCTACTCCAATTCCTTCTTAAGATCCTCTTCTAGGTTCTTTTCCTCTTGAGATTTTCTCCTTTGTTCCTCAATCCAGGCTTGTTGTATTCTCCTACATTCCTCATAACTCATCGGTGCAGCATTTCTTTCACAACCCAGAGGAAAATGTCGTACAATTGACACGCTTTTCCTAGAACAAAAATATCCCCTTGCAATTTCCTCCCTCGTCCATTCTCTATGGTACTCTTCAGATTGTTTCAAAAGGAAATCTTTTTCAGTTTTTGGAGTATCAGAGCTATTCTCAATTTCAAGACTCTCGCTACTTTCAAAGATTTCCTTATTACGAAACCATTCTGCTAAGTTCGGAGGAATTCTATTAATAGGAATTCAAGATGGACCACTTTTCGAATTACCGAGATCAGGGCGCCATTGGCTTCTAGCAGTGGAATCTAATGATCCCTCACTAGCACTATGAGGGGTATCGGGACTATCGCCTCTTCTAGACATGGTGTGTATGTCACTAGTGCACCTCAAAACCTATTCGCAACCAAGTAGTAATTACTTAATCATTCATGCATCACAAGAGTAGGTAGGTTTCTATATGTAGATGCATGCGTTCGACTCAACCTAACCTAACTTAACTTGGGGCCACACTGACACTGTAAATTTTTAAAACAACTTTAAACCCAAAAGCTCCTATCTTTAAAACTTGGCTCTGATACCACTTGAATTGTCACGACCCGGTACTCTCCTCGAGCCCGTGACAACCGTCACGATGTCCCGATAGACATTCATCGCCCGGAATACCAATCGAAACCTCGTAAGGCTTTAATATCAGTTTTCTCACCTCCCTTGTGATAAACAGTTGTAAAATAACATATTTTGAGAGGTTATAAACTATTTCCAAATCAAAACAATAGAAAAATAAATTTTTTGTCTCACAGGGGCATTTTGGTCATTTTTCCTCACAAATCTCTAAACCAATTAAAATGTAGTATACGAATGGGAAACACATATTTCATAATCAAATATGAATTTAGATATCCAAAACATTCATTTATAGCAAAACTATATCTATTTGAATATAACAAAAATATTCAATAAAATATTCTATTTTATGATAAAACAATATTTATAGATTTACCAGTAAATAATTTTTTTGTAGCGTAAAAGCTAACTAAATTCATACATACTGTAATACAGATAACCAAAGTATAAAATTTAATTTACAGTGATACGTGGGCCCACAAATGACTAAAAGTTTCAAAAGAAATGAACCTACAGTTTTTGGATGATGCAAGTCCAACTGTAGTCCTCGACGATATCAACTATCTACAATCTATTCTAAGCCTGAAATGGGTGGAAAGGAGGGTGGTGAGATTATAAAATCCCAGTGAGTAAACAAACATCATTTAAATCAGCTAAAACCGAGTAAAAGGAGACAATCAAAATATCCCATCACATTACGTATTTCACAACTTGAAAATTCATCCCAACCCATGCAAACGGTTGTATTTCATTTAATTTCTCATTAAGGCTTATGACTTTCATAAACATTTAGCTCATGCCATCAAATAGTACTCGACGACACCTTGA
Organism: Theobroma cacao; assembly: GCF_000208745.1. Taxonomy (NCBI): domain Eukaryota; kingdom Viridiplantae; phylum Streptophyta; class Magnoliopsida; order Malvales; family Malvaceae; genus Theobroma; species Theobroma cacao. The sequence goes on from NC_030852.1 coordinate 13,211,629, forward strand.
TCAGAGGCGTACATTCGAGTCCACCAAGGCTGTTAAAAATTTCATATACACGTAAAGCATATTTTTATTTCGTTTTGAAAACACAACCGTTCTTTGGCGTTAGCAGAGTTCATCATCACGAGGTGGTTCAGTGTGATGTGAACTCTAACCATACCTCAGAAGATACCCTACGCGCCTCTTCGATCGAGGTACATATATAACCAAATTCCGTGCTCCTCTAATAGGTTGGTCGACAAAACCAGCCCACTGCAGCAAGCTAAACCACCATACAATAAAATTTGCAATAGCATGACATGGTAATTATTTTATTTTACAGCCTCGTAAGGCAAATCAATAATTCATGCATTTTCAGCACATTTAGCAATTCAACCATTCATGCCAATATTGCCAAAAGCCAATTAATTAAAACCATAAATTTACAACATATCAAGTGGTCTCCAATTACTCTATTTTCAGAGTCATCATTCAATTTTAAGACAATTTATAAAATCATTTCGTTTAAATACATTTTGTTTATAAAACCTAAAAATTAACCATTAAACTCATTTTCTATAGAATTCACAAAATTGAATAAAAAGACCACTTTAGATAATTAAAATGATGATAAGGTTACTCACTTCACAATAGCGGGATTTCTACGTCGCTATTGATTCGTACACGTATAATTATTCCTATTTGCCAATCACATACTTCGTTCGGCACGCTTCCATAACAAACTTTCCTAGCAACAATTAAACCCAATATACTTAGTGCATCAATTCCACTTCTCTTTCTCAGTCTATCATAATCCATTCACCTAATTCACATCTTAATACATTTTTATTAAAATTATTTGCATCCTTCGGTCCTGTAATTCTTTAGATTATTAACACCGGTAACTTATTTATGGTATTAAGTGCCTATTTCAACCTTCTAAGCAACTTAAATTTACTTCATATCACCAAATAACCAATGTATAATTAAATAAAATTAGCTAGCCTCTAAACAGTCCAATTTCACAATAAGCCATGGAAAAGAGTAAAGCAATTTTACCAAATTAGGCTAGGTTGGCTCAAGTCTCCACCTTCCTTTTCTTTTGGACTTTTCTTCCCTTGTTGTTTTTGGGTCCTTTTTCATGGATTCTACCCATCTCTTTCTAATTGGGCCATCCCCATTCTTTCCTTATTAGGTCATGTCTATTTATATGCATATATGTAGATATATATATATATATATATCTTTTCTTTTCTCTTCTTTTCTTTTCTTTTCTTTCTCTTTTTCTCTTCCTCCTCTCTCTAACCGACCAACAGCTTCTTGCTTGTCTTTCTTTTTCCTTTCTCACGTACAAGAGCTGTCCATAATTTCCTCCTCTCTCTCCCTCTCATCGCCGGCCACAACTTCTTGTGTTTCAACCAAGAAATTTTCAGTAGTTGGAGTTGCTCATATACACATCAAAATCAGCAATTAAGCTGCTCTATTTCTCCTTAAAATTAGCAGCTAAGCTGCTCTATTTTCCCTTCAAAAATCAACAGCCAAAGCTACAAAAATTAGCAACCAAAATCGCACCTTTCAGCCTTCAAAATCAACAACCAAAACTTCACTTTTCAGCCTTCAAAATCAGCAGTTAAAGCCTCAAAAATCAGCAGCCAAAGTTGTTCTTTCTTTCCTCCTCCAAAATTTGCAGCAAAACCGCCCCCCTCAACTTAGCTTTTTCAGCCTTCATTTTCTTCATTTCTTCTCCCTCATCGTGCGACCTTTCTCTCTTTTCTTTTTTTTTCCTCTCTCTCAGCTACTTCTTTCTTCTTTTTTTCCTTTGTTCTTGTGTTTCTCTTTTATTCTCCCTCACAACCGACTTCTCTCCCTTCTTCTTTACTTTGTTATTTACTTTTTTTTTTATTTCATGAATCTTTCAATTTGGCCAGCCCCCCCATCTTTCTTTCCTTCTTCATTTTATTCCACATGGCCGGCCCCCTTCCATCAAATAAATTAAAGAGTCTTTTAACTCTTTTTATTGACCACATGGACGGCTGCCCATGTTGGTCTTCTCTCTCTTTTTATATATATATATATATATATACTTATACTATTATTTCACTATTTGTTTATTTTATTTCTTCCATTAATTCCACTACATAATCCTTCAATCTTTATATTTTAAATTCGATCCTTTTAATATGTCTAAAAATTTCAATTTTCATATATCTTCCTTTCTCTGTACGTGTACTACCAAATTATCAAAATTGCACTTCAATTCGGTATTACCATAATATTTAAATATCCACTTATCCGCGTTGGCTGGACTTAGCAAAACACGCGTACTTCACTTTCGTCGCTCATTTCCAAAAATTTATTTGTATTTCTTCTCCCCCACTTGGATCAACCATATGATCCTTCTTCATGACTGATTTTGATTTCAACATCTGGTTAAATATTAATATTTTAATATTATTTTATTCTAAAAATTTCCTCTTGTCTCCTTGGTACCTAAAATACCTTATTATGCCTCAATTGACTTCCGAATCATGTTTTATCTCTCAAATTCTCTTTCGATAAAAATATTATTATTTTATTATTATTTCCTTGCGTGCGAAATATTTTATCCTAAACTATTCCTTTCATCTTTCATCTTTCATCACTTTTAAACATTATAATTGACCTCAATTTGCATCCGATCAACTTTATTAATCACTGTTTCAAAATATGGGGTATCACAACTAATTTGGCATTGTGCTATCAAGGTGGAAATCTAAAATTAGTAGGATATAATGATGTTGATCACGCTGGTGATAAAGATGATCGAAAGTTTACTTCAGGATCTACTTTTATACTTGGAGGCGGAGCTATCTCTTGGAGAAGCAAGAAGCAGCTTTATACTACTCTATATGCTATGGAAGCAGAGTATGTACCATGCTGTGCTGTAGTACAAGAGGTGGTTTGGTTAAGGAGATTCTTGCAAAGCTTGAACATTACTAGGCATTTTAGTGAAGCGTTGTACTTTATTGTGACAACACAATTGCCATAGCTTATACAAAAGATCCTAAATATCATGGAAAAACCAAACACATTGATACTCGCTATCATTACATTTGTGACATCATTGCACAGGGTCTTGTTATGTTGAAGTACACTTCCGCAACTGATATGTTAGCAAACCCATTCACTAAACCTATTGCTAGAAATGCTTTCCAAAAGCATATTAAGGGTTTAGGGTTATTACGCATTTGATATTCATGTACTATTGTTTTGAACAATTAATAAATTAAGTCTATTTTGAATCATTTGATCAAATGTTGTTCATTAATTAGGGCACATATCTAAGGTAATTATTGTCACTTGGCTTTATAGATTATTCCCCTCACATGGGATAATCGCCCCAACACTTCGATAGTGTGTGGGATGAGACTTAAACGATCACAAGATACCAAGCGTTTTGTGATCTCCTTGTCACATGAGTTGTGAGCAAGGATCTTAGCAATGCCACTATGACTTAAAGTCAAGTTGAGGCTCATAAGAGTCGAACATGGAGATTATCCACACTCCATGGAGCTAGTGATAGCCAGATTTGAATCTTAGGGGATTGAAGTCAATCTTTTTTGTAGGGATTGGACCGAGATCCGTATGGTGGTTTTGACGTGACAAACCCTAAATTGAAGATCCACCATAACATACATTTCATACTGTATGTGCTATTAGTCCACCGATAGAAGGAAGTGATTGAATAGATCTTTGCTTCATAACTGTGTGAGCCTTAAGGACTTATGAAGTCCAAATTTTATACCTTTTGGGACTTGGATTTATGATATGAAGTTAAGATTTGGTGTTGCTATTTCAGCATTATTTCCAAGGGTAAAAAATGATATGATCTAATGGAACATGACTAGGAAAGCAGTTAGATCTTAATGGATTGACATGAGTATCCAAGGAAAAATCATTATACATCTCACATACATGGTCTATAACTTATTGCCGGAGCGGTTATAAAAACATTAGTTGTTAGATATAATAGTGAGTTTACACACATAAAGGGATTTTGCATAGCTCTTACATGTAGGAGGGATTGAAGATGCAAAATCTTGTGTGATTAAAATGATTTGGGGTATGACGAGAACTCGAGCGGTGTTATGTTAGTAAGATGGTAACTTAATATCTCACTGCTCATCAGTACCTTTATTTTCTCGTTGGTTGCATGTTCCATTTTCCTTGTATGACAATGAATGGAGAATGAGTTAAATTGAGAATGGTATAAGCAGATGCCAATGTGTACGAGTGGGAGATATTGCATTTAAATGTGGTACGTCCACATAGCATGCAACTTTATTAATTATTTGTGGATAATTAACTAATATTCAATTAATTAATATTGGATATTATTATGATATTCCTTAATTGAATAATTAAAAATAAATGTTTGAGATAGGACATAAATTTAAATTTAATTTGTTTAAATTTAAATAAGGATTAGTTACATTTAAATTTAAATATAATACCCTATCTCTATATCCCTAATACATCTATAAATAGTGAACAGATGTACTAGTTTCAACACACAACCAAGAATGAATGTGAGTTCTTTTATAAGTCAGAAAAACCAAAAACTCTTTTTTCTTTTTTTTTTCTTTCTCTTACTTCTTATGGCATCATCCAAGGCCAAGGGGTTTTGGAACATGTAATTCGTTGTGGAGGACTCTAGTAGCTGCTCCATAATAATAAGAGTGAAGAAATTATTGTGTGCACGAAGGAGGATTTGTAAGTCAAGCTTCTTCGATCAGAAAAGGGAGTGGAATATTTATCTAAAAAGGTCAGCACACCTCCCAACACCAACATTTTTTACTCACACATGATGGTGAAACCATCATACCAATCTCTTAAACCGTCCCATTTCAAAGATTATATCGGTTAATGGTCTTTGCAACTGTTAACGGCACTTGATTTTTAGGACTATATTAGGAATTCATTAGAGCCAACATAGAGACATCAACCTTTTAAAAAATATATTATCTCACATGCCCTAAACTTATTTAATCATATCAGATTAAGTAGCTCAAAATTTTTTAATGAGCATACGTCAACCTCTTTTCACATTTTTGTTAGATATGTTAGCTCAATAAAATGAAGAGTAATCCAAGGGGGGTTGAATTGGATTTCTAAAAATCTTTTCCAACAAATCAAAATTTCCAATGAAGGAAAGCAAAAGATAATTTTCTCAAATTTGTTTTCAATCAAGAGATGCGAAAGTAATTTGATGAGTAAAGTCTTCAATGTAAAGTAAAATGCACAAATATAAAAGTGAAAAGTAAAGAGAGAATTGCACAATCAATTTATAGAAGTTTGACCCTCTCTCTAGGTGCCTATGTCTTCTCCCTTATTAAGCTAAAGAGTTCAATCCACTATTGATCAAAATCAATACAATGCCTTTCCAAGGATATGACACAACCTTGCGTTTTTAAAGATCAAGCATAACCTCCCTAGCTTTTCAAGCCTAAATTAGAACGTATATGCTTTTTCAAGGATCAAGAACCACTTCTCCTCTTTCTCAAGGTGAAAAGCAAAAATACCTTTAGGGATCGATCCCTAAAGCTTTGTTCATAAAAAATAGTCCATTTTGAACCCAAATTTATGCAAAATACTTAAACACTTCAAATACAAATGCATAGGGGTTTTAATTTAGCATGAAGAATTTAAGCTCAAAACTCATTCAAGCAAATTTGATCATGGTTGTTATCATTTCAAAATTATAATCACTTTAAAGTTAATAAAGCTTACAATCTACCCCTTTTTTGATATTACAAAACTTTAAGCAAAATTTTCTTGTAAAAAGACTCCTTTAAATTTAATCTTGAAATACATTAAAATGTTAAGCCTTTAGAAAAACTATGAGTAGGGATAAAGTATTTTGAAAGATTTGAAAACTCTTGCTAACTTCCTTTCAAAGTTATAAGGTTCAAAACTTAAATAAAGCCACAAGGTCAACAATTTCTTTTCAAGATGCAAAATTTCTCAATAACTCTCTTCTTTTTTGTTATATTAAAAAGGAAGATAGCATAATAAACACAATTTAAAAGCACAATAAGCATTTTTTGTTAAAACATATCATAATTGGATGTTTGCATTGGGAAAGATGAAGTGAAAGCCATCAATTGACAAGAAAGGTCCATTTATAGTCACTCATACCTTTAAAAGCCTTATTACTCGCCATAAATGGTTTTTTAATCTTATAAATGATTTTAAATCAAAGTCTTTTTCGTTTGTGTTTAAAATAGATCATAATTGGATGTTTGCATCGAGTAATGTGAAAGCGGAAGTCATCTATTAACAAGAAAAGTCCATTTATGGTCATTTTTACCTTCAAAAGCCTTGTTACTCACTTTAAATCATTTTTTAATCTTATAAATGATTTTAAATAGAAATATTTTTCATTTTGATCAAAACAGATCATAATTGTATGTTAGCATCAGGAAACGTGAAGCGAAAGCTATCCATTGATTAGAAAAATCCATTTATAGTCACTCATACCTTCAATAGCTTTGTTACTTGCTTTAAATGATTTTTTAATCTTATGAATAATTTTAAATCAAAATATTTTTCATTTTTGGTTAAAATAGATCCTAATTGGATGTTTACATTAGAAAATGTGAAGTGAAAACCATCCATTAACAAGAAAAGCTCGTTTATAGTCACTCATGCCTTCGAAAGCCTTATTACTCGCTTTAAATGGTTTTATAATCTTATAAATGATTTTAAATCGAAATATTTTTTTATTTTTTATTAAAATAAATTATAATTGGATGTTAGCATCAGGAAACTTGAAGTGAAAGCCATTCATTGACAAGAAAAGTCCATTTATAGCCACTCATGCCTTTAATAATCTTGTTACTTGCTTTAAATGGTTTTTTAATCTTATAAATGATTTTAAATCAAACTACTTTTCATTTTTTATTAAAGCATGAAGCGGAAGCTATCCATTGACAAGAAAAGTCCATTTATAGTCATGCATATCTTCGAAAGCGTTGTTACTCGCTTTAAATGATTTTTTAATCTTATAAATGATTTTAAATTGAAATATTTTCATTTTTGGTTTAAACAGATCATAATTGGATGTTTGCATTGGGAAACATGAAGCAAAAGCCATCCATTGACAAGAAAAGTCCATTTATAGTCACTCATGCCTTCAAAAGCCTTGTTATTTGCTTTAAATGATTTTCAATCAAAATTTTTTTCATTGTTGGTTAAAACATATCATAATTGGATGTTTGTGTTAGGAAACATGAAGCAGAAGCCATCTATTGACAAGAAAAATCCATTTATAGTCACTTGTGCCTTTAAAAGTCTTGTTACTCGCTTTAAATGGTTTTTTAATCTTATAAATTGTTAGAAATGTTAGCTCTATAATAATGAGAAAAATATCCAAGAAAGGGGTGAAATGGATTTTTTAAAAATTCTTTTCAATAAATTTAAACTTTTTATGAAGGCAAGTTTGAAAACAAGTTTCTCAAATTTGTTTTTCACTTTAAAACATGCCAAAAGTAATTTAAGCAAAGTAATGACCAAACAAGCTGAAAATAAATTTTCAAACTCTTTAAGGCAAAATGCACTAGTGTAAAATTTTCATAAGCTTCCAATCAAGCCATGCAAAAAATAATTTTCATAAATTTGTTTTTCTATCAAAGTGTGTCAATAATAATTTGAAGAGTAAATTAAGGATTAAACAAGTTAAGAACAAATTTGATAAATTCTTTAATGTAAATGCATAAATTCAAGTAGTGAAAAATAAAAAGAGAATACACAATATTTTTATAGAGGTTTGGCTTCCTTGCCTACGTTCTCTCCCTTAGCTCACTAAGGAATTTCAAATCCACTATGAAAATTACTTCTTAAGGCTCAAGCATAAACTTTACAATGCCTTTCAAGGATCAAGCACAACTTCTCAATACAATGGCTTTTATGGATCAAACACAACCTTCACAATGCCTTTTAAAGGCTAAGGCACAACCTTTTCTCTCTTACAATTGAATAGCAAAGATATCTCTAGAAAGTGGGTTTTGCTAAGTAAGTACATTGTAGGAAGAATGTAGGAAGAGTGTTATGAGTATAAAAATGTTACAAAAGATAGGAATGAAGACACAAAGGAATTATAGCACAAGAAAGCTTAAAAGCTTGGTGGAAGAATGTGAATTGCTTGCTCTAGCTTGGTGTCTCTCTTTTTTTTTTCTTTTTCTTCATATAATTTGATTCTTGATCAAATAATGTTTTTCTCCACTCTTTTAACCTTGTAAATGTGTTGGAAAAGTCCTTTTTATAGTTGGAAAAGCTTTGGAGCTGTTGAAGAAGATTTGGTGAAGAAAATAGTTGTTTGTCCTTTGATTTTCATGTGTAATGACTAGTTCTGGACCAAATGTATCGATATTTTGGAATGTATCCATACATTTGGAAATGTATCCATACATTTTGGGCATAATCATTCTATTTTAAATGTATCGATACTTTTGACCAAAGTATCGATACTTGTAGCTTAAAACATAGAAAATTCTTCTTTTTGAACCCAATGTGATGCCAAATACTTGGACATTTCAAAATCAAATGCAAGGGAGGTTTAAAACTAATTTAAACAAGTTAAAAAATCATTAAAGCAATTTTCAAAACTCATTCAAGTAATTTTGAAACTTTTCATATGGAAATAATTAGGCACTTAAAAACTTATTTAAAAATGTTTAAAAACTATTCAAACAAGTTCAAAAACTCATTCAAACAGCTTTAAAAATTATTCAAACAAGTTCAAAGATCATTTAAGCAATTTTGATCAATTTTCACATGGAAACACTTATGCACTTCAAAAACAAATGTATGAGAGTTTTTAACATTAATAAATTAAGTTCAAAATCATTTTCAAACAACTTCAAAAATCATTCGAACAAGTTTAAGGATCACTCAAAGAAGTTCAAAGATCATTGAATCAATTTTAATCACTTTTGTCATTTCAAAACTATAATAATTTTAAACCTAATAGAGCTAACAATCTTCTTTTCTTTGATATGACAAAACTTTGAGCAAAATTTGCGTGTAAAGAAACACTCCACCTAAGTTTAACCATGAAGTACTTTGCTTTGAAATGCTAAGCTTTTATAAAACTTTGAGAAGGGTTAAAATGCTTTGCTTGTAAGAAAACTACTCCCACTAAGTTTAATCATGAATTACTTTGATTTGATATGTTAAGCTTTTATAAAACTTTGAGAAGGGTTAAAATACTTTAAAAGATTCAAAAACTCCCCCTCAATAGTTGCACGGTTCAAAACTTGAGTCAAGCTACAAGATCAATCATTCTTTTTTGAAGATGCAAATTTTCTCAATATCTCTCCCCCTTTTTGTTATATCAAAAAGGTAGATAGAAATACAATAAGCACAATTTGCAATACACAATATGCATAATAAGGAACGTACAAATTGTTGAGAAAAAAATGAATATTCAATAAGCACATTTATCACTATACCAATTGTAAAATATACCAATATTCAATACCAATTGTTAAAGATCAATATAAGGCTCAATATACCAATTGATAGATATAAGTAAAAGCACCCCCTTTATAAGAGCAAATAATCACAAAATCAATTGTCACGACTCGGTACTCCCTTCGAGCCCGTGACAACCGCCGCGGTGTCCGATAGACACTCATTACCCAGAATGCCAACCAGAACCCCGTAAGGCTTTAATATCAGTTTCTCATTTCCTCTGTGAGTATCTGTTGCCAAATATCACGTTCTAAAAGATTTTAAACTATTTCCAACTTAAAACAATAAAAAAATAATTTTCGTCTCATAGGGGTATTTTAGTCATTTTTCTTTGAAAATTTCAAAACCAGCTAATAATGTAGTATACGGGTGCAAAACACATATTTCATAATAAAAAATAAATTTGGATGTCTAAAACATTCGTTTAGAATGAAATTATAACTATTAGAATAAAATAAAAATATTGAATAAAATATTCAATTTTCTAATAAAACAATATTTTTAGAACACTGCATAAATAATTTTTACAATGTAAAAGCAAAATAAATTCATATATATTGTAATACAGTAAGCCGGAGTATTTAATTTAATTTATAGTAACAAGTGGGCCCTCGAATAACCAAAAGTAAGAAAGATTGTGAACCTACAGTTTGGAGGATGTAAATCCAATGGTGGTCCTCGATGAAATCAGCTATCTATAGACTATTCTGGGCCTAAAATTGGTGGAAAGGAGGGTGGTGAGATTATATAATCCGAGTGAGTAAACAATCACCATCTAAAATATCTAAAGCTGAGTAAATAGAGACAGATAAAATATATTAGCATACTGCAATTCATCACCTTTCAACTTGTTTCAACCAAATAAAATCAATTCATATAAATCGAGTAATCAACATGGCTTATAAATTTCTTAAAAGCTTTGGCTCGTGCCAAAATCATTCTCATACCTTGATTGAGGGCTATCCCAACCGAGTCCGTCAAGGCTGTTAAAAAGTCATGTACGCATAAATCATGTTTTATTTTGAAAACATAGTCGTTCCTTGGCGTTGGTCGAGTTCACCCTCACGTGGTGGTTTTGCGTGAAGTGATACTCTAAAGTTATATCTCGGGGAGTTACCTTACTCGCCTCTCCAACTAAGGTAAAATATAACAGGATTTCGTGCCCCTCTAATAGGCTGGTCCACAGAAAACCCGCCCACTGCAGCAAGCTAAACCCACCATACAATAAAATTTGCGATAGCATGACATGGCAATTATTTTATTTTACAGCGTCTCAAGGCTAAATACACAGTTCATACATTTTAACACAAATATCAATTCAGCCATTCATGCAATTATTGTCATAAGCCATTCAAGTAGAACCATAAATTCACAATACATCAAATGGTCTCCAATTACTCTATTTTTAAAACCTTCATTCAATATCAAGACCATTTAAAAAATCATTTTATTTAAACACATTTTGTTTATAAAACCAAAAAATTAATCATTTAAACTCATTTTTCATAAAATTCACAAAATCGAATAAAAACATACTTTAGATAATGAAGATGATGATAAGGTTACTTCACAATAGCGAGATTTTTACGTCGCTATTGATTTCGTACACATATAATTATTCGTATTTGCCAGTCACCTACTTCGTTCGGCACGTTTCCATAACAAACTTTCCTAGCAACAATTTAAACCCAATATACTTAGTGCATCAATTCCACTTCTCTTTCTCATTCTATCATAAATCCATTCACATAATTCACGTCTTAATACATTTTTACTATAATTAATTGCATCCTTTGCTCACGTAATTCTTTAGATTATTAACACCGGTAACTTATTTATGGTATTAAGTGCCTATTTCAACCTTCTAAGCAACTTAAATTTACTTCATATCACCAAATAACCAATGTATAATTAAATAAAATGGGCTAGCCTCCATACAGTCCAATTTCATAATAAGCCATGGAGAAGAGTAAAGAAATTTTACCAAATTAGGCTAGGTTGGCCTAAGTCTCCACTTTCCTTCCTTTGTTGTTTTTGGGCCCTTTTTCATGGGTTTTTCCCACTTCTTTTTAATTGGGCCATGCCCATTCTTTCCTTATTGGGCCATGTCCATTTATATGCATATATATATATATATTTTTTCTTTTTTTTTCTTTTTTTTCTCCCTTTCTCTTCCTCCTCTCTCCAGCCAATCAGCAGCTTCTTGCTTGTCTTTCTTTTTCTTTTCTCATGTACATAAGCTGTCCACAACTTCCTCATCTCTCTCCCTCTCACCGCCGACAACAACTTCTTGTTCTTTCAACCAAGAAATTTTCAGTAGTTGGAGCTGCTCATATCCACATCAAAATCAGCAGCCAAGCTTGTCACGACCCGGAACCTCCCTCAGGCCCATGACAATCGCCGCGACGTCCCGATTGACACTCATTATCCAGAATGCCAACCGGAACCTCGCAAAGCTTACATATCAGTTTCTTTCCTTTCCTGTGAGCAATCATTGTTAAATATCGAGTTTTTAGAGAATATATACTATTTTAGATCAAAAACAATCAAAATAAAATTTTCGCTACACAGGGGTATTTTGGTCATTTTTTTCTCAAAAATTTCGAAACTGGCTAAAACGTAATATACAAGTACAAAACACATAATTCATATTCAAAATGAGTTTAAAAGTCTAAAATCTTCATTTAAAACGAAATTACGGTTATTTGAATATAATAAGAAAATAAAAGAAATATTAAGGAAAATATTCTATTTTCTTATAAAACAATATTTATAGAGTTATACGTGAATAATTTTTATAGCGTAAAAGCTAAATAAATTTATACATACTGAAATACAGTAAGCCAAAATATTTAATTTAATTTACAATAACAAGAGGGCCCCCGAATAAACAAAAGTAAAGAGGACTGTGAACCTACGATTTGGAAAATGCAGATCCAATGGTAGTCCTCGATGAGATCAGCTATCTACAGTCTATACTGAACCTGAAATGGGTGGAAAGGAGTTGGGTGAGATTTTGCAATCCCAATGAGTAAACAGACATTATCATAAATATCTAAAGGCGAGTAAAATGGAGGCAAGTTTAAACAACAAATTTCAACCCATTTCATAATGTTTTCAATTTATTTCTTAAACCATAAAATATTTGTAATTTACCAAAACAGTTGTTAAGGCTTATGTCTTTTATTAAAACAAGGCTCAAGCCAAAACTAATCCTCGGGGATACCTTGGCCGAGGCATCTAACCGAGTCCGCCAAGGGTGTTAAAATATTCACACGTGAAACACATTTTTATTTTTAAAACCAGCCGTTCCTTGGCGTTGGCCGAGTTACACATTCACGTGGGGGTTCGACGTGAAGTGAGCTCTAATACTACCCCAGGAGTTACCCTCCTCGCCTCTACAACCGGAGTAACTATATAACTGGGTTTACCGTGCCCCTCTAATAGGCAGTCCACGGAAACCCGTCACTGCAGTGACTAACCCACCAATTTTAATAAAATTTCGACAGTATAACGTGGCTTTTATTTATTTATCCAGCCTGCATAGTAAAACAACTTACATAAATTTCCCAATGCATTCACAAAATATAGCCACATATACTCATTTCTCATAAGCCATTCCTAGGAAAATATATATTTTTCAAGTCAATTTGTAGCCTCCAATTACTCAATTTCATAATCAATACAATATATTTTTATTTGTCACATTTATTCCTAAAACATCAAAAATCCCGTTTTAATCTCGTTTTCATTTCATAAAATACATAAAGGGCATTTAAAAATAAACTCTAGATAATTTACAATAATAATAAGTTTACTCACCGTTTGTACAAACTAAAAGCTTTCTAAGCGCCCCGATCACTACTCGTCGGGTACGACTTCTTTGCCTTTTCCGGAAGGCTCTCCTCCTAGACACATTACAAAAATTTACACAATTCATCACATTGATGCTAAATCACTATATAATTAACTTAAATCCTATACTAATGCATGGTATGAAATGCAATAGCCTAAAACGGCTTAAACGCGGTATTAACCTATTTTTGGCACTTTGCCCGATAAATTGCTAACGCGCTCCATTTTAGCTCTAAATCATCCCATTCTCTCTCCAACATTTCTAACCATTAAATATCAGCCAATAACCTTCTAAAAACAACAAAATCAGCTCACTCCCTTCCTTGGAAAATTCGGCCAAAAATGGGACATTAACTCGGTTAATTTTCTACTTTGTTTTTCTATCACGTTTAATCGTTTTTCATCATTTTCTCTTCATTTTCCTTAGAATAAAATCAATTCATCATCATTGTACAGCATTGAGCATCCAGCCAAGAGTGGGTATTGTGAAAATTTAATGATTTCTTGCCCAATTTAATTTCTAAACACATTTAACTAACTAAAACTATCAATTTAACTAAAAATCAAAACCTAAAAATTTCAATTTCTCTCCCCTAGAATTTCGTCCAGCCCTTGATATCACTTTTTGATCTCTCTCCTCAAGCATGCTAAATGGAAATAAAGGCATAGGAAAGGTAGAAATCAAGCTAAAATCGAAAAATCTTACCGTTAGACGCGTAAACGGTCGAAAACCGCGAATTTCCCTTTGAATTTTCTTGTTTCTCTTTGGTTTTTCTTTTTTTCTTCCTTTCCTCTCTATTTCCTCTCTTGTTCTTCCTTATGGCCGGCCAGCACTTAAAATTTGGGTTTAAATGGGCTGATTTTTCATTAAAATAATATTATATCATTAAAAAATGCCACATGTCACTTTCCCATTGGCCCATTTTTAAAATTTCATCCATTTGTTTCCAAATTTTCACCATACACTTGTCTCATATATTCATAGCTTAGATAAAATTCTCAGACTCATCCAAAGTCTCGGTGGAGTAATTTTTGAAATTTACACTTTTGCCCCCGTAAAAGTCAAAAATTACATTTTTGCCCCAAAAATTGAAAAATTGCCCATAGACATATTTTTCATCCCTTATACTCATACCATTCTCCAATTTGTCAAATTTGATCTAAATTCTCTCAAAATCTCAAATTTTGTCCGTGGGTGGCAAAATTACGATTTTGCCCCTACACTCCAAAAATCACCAGAATTAAACTTTTTCACTTCCTATCATTAAATTATACTCCAAATAGTTAATCTTGGTCAAAAATTTCACTCCATGATCAAATTATTATCTTAGGTGGCAAAATGACGATTTTGCCCTTGAATATCAAAATTTCTAATTTTACCCCAAATGAACCCTCGAACTCCGAACAATCATTTTTTTCATTCCTGGACTATAAAATATTAAATTTCATCCTACAATTCCTATTTGAACTAGTTCGAGGTTAAATCAACTCAAGTGTACCGTTAGGTACGATATCGGGTTTCGTCTTTTCTTAGGTGCTTTCCTAGCATAATAACATGCTACTCAGTGCATGTATGTCATGACATGTATTTATAGGGTCAGGTTTTACAAAGCTGCTCTATTTCTCCTCAAAGTCAGTAGCTAAGCTGCTCTATTTTCCCTTCAAAAATCAGTAGCCAAAGCTACAAAGATTAGCAACCAAAACTTCACCTTTCAGCCTTTAAAATCAGCAACCAAAA
Source organism: Theobroma cacao (assembly GCF_000208745.1). NCBI lineage: Eukaryota > Viridiplantae > Streptophyta > Magnoliopsida > Malvales > Malvaceae > Theobroma > Theobroma cacao. The sequence continues at coordinate 13,226,708 of NC_030852.1, forward strand.
CTTCACCTTTCAGCCTTCAAAATCAGTAGCTAAAGCTACTCCTCTCACCCTTAAATTGACAGCAAAATAGCTCTCCTTTCCTCCCTAAATGGAAGCAAAACCACCCCCCTCAACTCAGCTTTTTCAGCCTTTCTTTTCTTCTTTTCTTTTCCCTCACCGTTCATCTTTTCTCTTCTTTCTTTTTCCTCTCTCTCGGCTGCTTCTCTCTTTTTTCTTTCCTTTGTTCTTTTGTTTTTCTTTTATTCTCCCTCACAACCGACTTCTCTCCCTTCTTCTTTACTTTAGTTATTTACTTATTTATATATATATATATATTTTTTTCTTTCATGAATCTTCCAATTTTGCTGGCCCCCCCATCTTTCTTTCCTTCTTCATTTTTATTCCACATGGCCGGCCTCCCCCATCCATCAAATAAATTAAAGAGTCTTTTGACTCTTTTTATTGACCACATGGGCGGCTGCCCATGTCGATCTTTCTTTATCTATATATATATTTTTATATACTTATATTATTATTTTACTATTTGTTTATTTTATTTCTTTCATTAATTTCGCTACATAATCCTTCAATCTTTATGTTTTAAATTCGATCCTTTTGATACGCCTAAAAATTTCAATTTTCATCTATCTTCCTTCCTCTGTACGTGTACTACCAAAATATCTATATTGCACTTCAACACGGTATTACCATAATATTTAAATATCCACTTATCCTTGTTAGCTCGACTTAGCAGAACACGCATATTTCACTTTCGTCGCTCATCTCCAAAAATCTATTTGTATTTCTTCTCACCCACTTGGATTTCCTCAATTATCCATGAAAATATTGGGTAAAATCCATGTGCTGGACAAGTGTTGAGTGTGTAAAATTACGATTTTTCCCTTTGGCGGCAAAATGACTATTTTATCCCTATGCTTGGAAAAATGTCAGAATTAAAATTTTTCACTTCTCAAACTCAAATTATACTCCAAATGATCAATCTTAGTAAAAAATTTCATCCAACACTCACATCTTAACCTCGAGTGGCAAATGACCATTTTGCCCCTAGGTCATAAAAATCCCAATTTGACTCTAAATCGGTCCTCGAACTCCAAATCACCATTTTAAGTTATTTTGGGGTTTTAAAATTCTCAATTTCATCTTAAAATCTCTATTTGGATTAGTTCGAGGCTTAATTCAACTTAATTGTACCATTTGGTACATTGCCATCCTTTAACAATTTTCGAGGTACCCAAGTAAGCAAACATGTTATTAATCACATGTATGACATGGCTAATATTTTACAAAGTCAAGCTTGACATCAATGGTAAGGGATAAAACCATTTTAAAGCTCACTATATCAATTGGTAAAATACTAGTAATTAAAGGCTCCCCTGTTTTTAGAAGGACATTAACCATACCAAACATATCAATTTGTTAATTGCAAAGCTCAAACACATTTAATAAGGATTTTAAACAATTTAAAATTTAAGTGAAAAGAAACAACATAAAGCTTGATGCTAGTTTAAGGCTAGATACCAATTGAGTAAGCTTAAAGCTTGATACCAACATTTTGAAATGAACTTAAAAACTTGATATCAATTGTTGATCTCAACATTAACAATTATGGTGTTAAAGGATATTACCAATATTGAAAGACACAATTGTTGGATTTGCACCACAACTTGTTGAAGATATCAAGTGCTAATGATACCAATTTTGATTGAAAGAAAAATGGGACAATGCATATATGAAAATCAATGATAAACTCCCCCTTAAGAAATCATGAGATCAACACCAATTGTTAAGAGAGAAATCATGAGATTATAATAATTGAGTATTCATGTAGATATTCAAGACGCTCATCTAATACTCAAGTATTCATGGAGCTACATAAGTGTGAGCATTTAAGTAGATGTTCAACATATGCATCAATTACTCATGTTTTTCAAGACGTTTATGCAAATTAGTTCCAATGCATGTCCAAGGCATCATTAGTCAGCAAGCATCATTTAGCATTCTCAATTTTCATCAAACATTATCCATCATTGAATACTATCAAGCATTCATTATGGATTCTCAATCATCATCATCATCAAGAAAGTATTACCAAGCAATATCAATCAATTATTTCTAAAGAAATCTCCAATTCCTATGAAAATGGCAATTTAAAGAGAAATTCCATATCAAAAGAATGTCATCATTTAGCATCATCAATTATTCATGTAGCAAGCATTCTTCCAAATCATTGTCAAGCAAGCATTTCAAGAAATATTCTCCAAATCATATATGAAACTATCAATTCAAGGAGAATTTTCACATCAAGAAGATATCATTATCAATGAAGCATTACCAAAGCATTTTACAATTGTTGCAATCATGTAAGAGAATATTATGATCAAGTAAGCACAAGCATGACTATCAGCAATGATATGGTTATCTTCATTAATCATTATTTTAATTTGTTTCACGAAATGCAAGCTTAATTTTACTCTTCCAAAATATATATATATGTATATTGTAAAGCCCAACCTTATAAAATACTATTCATGACATACATGTGATGATAGCATGATTGCATGCTAGGAGAGTCCCGAAAAATTTACAAAAGTCGGTATTGTACCTAGAGGTACAATAAAGTTTATTTAATCCTCGAACTAGATCAAATAGGAATTTTAAGGTGAGATTAAGAGTTTCACAGTTCATGGATGACTTAAAATGGTAATTTGGAGTTTGAGGATCAATTTGGAGTCAAATCGAAATTTTCACTAACTAGGGCAAAATAGTCATTTGCCACCTGGGGACAAAATAGAAAATTTAGTAAAAGAATTTTTGGCTCCATTGACTTATTGGAGTATAATTGTACTTATTGGAGTATGATTTGA